>NW_027642906.1:0-24990 GCF_032717465.1 Coenobita brevimanus
CACTACTTCATTCGGTAGTGCATTCCACCAATCAATTGCCCTGTTTGGGAAACTGAATTTCCTTACGTCTTTATCTCCTTTCTTTTTATGTAGTTTTTTTTTCAGTGTCCTCTTGCTGATGCATCCCCATAGGTTATATATTTATGTCTATTTTCTCTTTCCCTGAGATGCATTTATATAGCATATAATCATGTCTCCTCTTTTGCTTCTCTCCTATAGTGCTGGTAGATTCAGTTTTTCTAGTCTTTCTTCGCAGCTTAGATCTCTTAAGCTTGGTACCCATCTCGTAGCTGCCCTTTGTGCTTTTTCAGTCTTATCTTTTTTTTTTTTTTTTTTTTTTTTGTGAGATGAGGATTCCAGACTACTGATGCATACTCAAGATTTTGTCTGATAAATGATGTTATTTTCTTTATCAGCTTGTCTTCAATTATATATGTGAATGTTTTTCTCATATTAGCAAGTAATGTATACGTGTTACGTACGTACTCACTGATGTAGTCAGCCGGAGATAGTCCGTTATTGATAGTCACCCGTCTTCTCCCTTTCTGATATGTGTAAGGTTGAACCTCCTAACTTATAATCCCAATCTGGTCTTTTTTCACATTTACCAAATTTAATTACATGACACTTGTCCACATTGAATACCCTGTGCCATTTATTGCTCCATTCATGAAGTTTATTTAATTATTCTTATAGCTCACTGCAGGCATCTGTGGTAATAATTTTCCTTTCTATTTTTGTATCATCAACAAACATATTTAGATAGCTTCCATATCCAGTGTTACTATTTTTTTTTTTTTAATAACAACAGAGGAAGGAAACACAAATGAGTAAAAAAAATTATCCATACACACGATTAGTGGTGTCCTCCATTCATGAAATGTCTGTAACAGTTGGACTTGAACTAATATCGGTTGAAGTTTGGAGGGAAACAACTCTGGGGAAGCGAGTTCCAGAGAGATGCAGTTCGGGGAATGAAAGAATTCTGATAGGCAGAAGTTCTGCAATATGGCTGAGTGACGTTCGTCATGAGCGGTGCCACATGCCCGTGTAGCACGAGAGAAGGCATGGAGAGGTGGTACAATGGATGCAACTTCGTCTGAGCATTTGCCATAAAAATACCTGTAAAATATTGCAAGGGAGGCAACATTCCTTCTTACTTGTAGGGAAGGTAGTTTATTTATAATAGCAGGGCTATTAATAATTCCAGGAACTTTCTTCTGAATTTTGTCTAGTTGTCATAATGCAACCTCTCCACAGCCACTCCACAAGGGTGAGCAATATTCAGGCAGAGAGCACATATGACTCTTTTAAATTATAGCTAACTGCTCGTCAGTGAAGAAGTTACGGACTCTGTACAATAATCCAAGTTTCTTTGAGGCAGTTTTAGCAAGCACACTTTCCTGATCTACCAGATGACCCGCCGACATGTCATAAAAGTACCCCCGCTAATACCAATACACCAGTCCTGTATGAGACAGCCCTAGCATGTATTCAATATGGACGGTGGGTGTTAGTGCCGAAGTGGTGACATGTAGAGAGGAGTATGGTATGTAGGAGGACTACTGGGCCTTGAGAGCAGGCTGTGGAGCCTATGCCCTGAGTCGGACACATAAAAAAAAAAAAAAAAAAAAAAAAAAAGTAATCTGACATGAGAGGTCCACCTGAGGGCATTGTTGAGACACCAAGAATCTCAGTACTTTTGGATACGGGAATATTAGTAGCACTGAAGGTAATATACGAATCAAGCAATATCTGTCTATTAGTAAATTGTATATATTTAGTTTTACTAGCATGAGACAAGGTTGTTTTGTCCCCATTCATTGATCATAGATAAATCTTGATTTATGGAGATGGCTGTACTGAGTTGAGAGTTAGAAATATCAGACTTAGTAAATGGGTGTCTGATTGTGAATGAACTATGAAGTGTTGAGTCATCTGCATATGAATAGATGGGATTGTGGGTGACAGATAAGAAATTATTAATATGAACCAGGAACAAGGTTGGCACCAGAACTGATCCCTGCGGCACGCCGGCGATAATTGAGTGGAAACTGGAATATACATCATCTACTATTACTCTTATTTTTCTGTCGCTGAGATATGAGGAAAGCAGAGGAACAAAAGACGTTAATCCATAGCAAGAGAGTTTGGACAGCAGGGAACGGTGCCACACTCTATCAAAAGCTTTAGAAATATCAAGGGCTACTGCATGAGTTTTTCCATGTAGGTTGATTGATTGATGAATGGTATGAGTCAGGAGACTGAGTATGTCCATGGTGGATCTTTCGTGGTGAAAACCATATTGTCTATCACTAATTAAGTTGTTGGATTCAAGATGTTTAACTATGTGCCCATTAATTAAAACTTCAAATACCTTACCAAGAGAAGATGTGACAGCTATTGGTCTGTAATCAGAGGGGTCAGAGGAACTTCCTTTCTTTGGAATTGGGTTGATATTGGCTTCTTTCCATGAATTAGGGAATGAAGAAGTACATATGCATAGTCTGAATAATTTAGCTAGACAGAGGCAAGTTCTGGGGAACACTTTTTCAGAACAACTGGAGGAATTCCGTCTGGTCCTGGAGCTTTGTTGGTAAGTAAATTGTCTAGGATGGATTTTACGTGTCTTGTCTGAATATTAAGTGGAACAGTTTCGCGAGAGTCAAGTTCTAGTACCGGAACGTTCTGGCTGACTTCCTGTATGGTAGAATTTCTGGCAAATGTACTGGCGAAGATATCTGCTTTCCGACTTGGGTCATTTGTAACGTTGCCATCTGAAGGTTTTAGTGGGGGAATGGATGATGTCTTGTTAAAGTTATTATTGAAAGAATTAAGAGTTGACCAAAATATTCTGTTGTCATTAGGGTTGTTAAGTAGTTTTGATGCTTGCTTTTGAAGAAACTTTGTTTTAGCAAGATTTATTACAGCTTTTGCATGGTTTCTAGCAATTTTAAACTGAAAGAGTGATTCAGATGTTTTTTATTTTAAATAAGAATTATATGCTAATGATTTTCGGGCTGTTGCTCTGGCACAGATGATATCAAACTGTTTTGGAGAGTTCGATCTTTTAGTGAACTGTTGACTTGGTATGAATAAATCTATACCAGCTAGTATTAAGTCGCAATGTGGGATTGGGTAGAATTGGCACTAGAGAGGAAAGACTGCTATGGAATGTCAGCAAGATAATTTCTAAATCCATCCCAGTTTGCCCTATCGAAGTGCCATTGGGTCACCCTGACAGGTTCAGAACGGGGAGGTGTGGGGGGGTTAATTAATGAGGCTTTGATGAGATTGTGGTCAGAGGATCCAAGTGGTGACAGTACCTCTGTCCTGTACTGATCTGGATTATTTGTCAGGAATAGATCCAAGAGATGGGCATTGTGGTCAGGGTTATCTGGTATTCTGGTTGGTTGCTTTACCAGCTGCGTAAGATTAAACGATCTGCAAACAGCTCACGCTCTAGACTAGCATCGTCAGTCCTGGCAGAATGCAATAACCATTCAACATTATGTATGTTAAAATCACCCAAAATGGTAATTTCGGTGCTGAGGGCAAGGTTAAGGCTTCTCAACTGTGTTGATATGGAATCAAATACACTGGTTCTGAAGAAGCATTGGGGGAACGATAGACAACACAGATATATTTGGTAATATTTAGACAGTTTAGTTTATACAATGAGTAATCAAAATTAGATGAAGTGAAGTTTAAAATAGTGTCAACTGCATATTAAGATTTGATATAACAACAGGTGCCACCCTTGTTACGGAAATTTGTGAGGAGATGGTGACCGGGAAAACAAAATGGGGATATTTCTGTAGAGGGTGAGATTTGCGGTCCTGAGAGGGGATATGGACTGACGGAAAAAATAAACTGAATTTAGGTTGGTGCTAAGGCCACGGATATTGGTAAAATATAAGGCCGCACCTTCACTTCTCCACTGACGAGCATGACTGGAAATTGCAACAGGCGCTTGATGGCGACCGGGAGAACCCTGTGCTGCCAGCCCTACCCAGCCGGTGGTGGCAATCCGAGATACCACCTCTTTTGATAGTACAGTAATAATGCAGCGGTCATTTCTAAAGGGAGAGGGAATAGGTGTGATATCTTACATGCATGTAGTATGGTGTAGACAGTTGAAGGTAACTGTATTAAGAGAGTATGCTGGCCTACTCTTTGTATAAAAGAGCGCACTGAAAATGTTCAGCAAAGGGAGATGGTCAGGATCAAGTCCTGAGGGCTGGTGAAACGGGAGCTCCAGCTCTCCCTATCACCAGCTTGCCATCCACCTCGGGAGTACTGCCCTGTTCGACTGGTGCTACAATCTACTCCTCTATGTCATTTATATACATTAAAAACATAATTGGTGCCAGCACTGAGCTCCGTGGAACTCCGCTAGCCACTGCCCTCCATGATGAGTAGTTACCCCTGAATACTGTTCTCATTTTCCTTTTTCTGAAAAAATCCTGCATCCAACAGTACATGTTGCCTTGGATTCCTCCTTGATGGTACAGTTTCCATAAAAATCTCTGGTGCGGTACTCTGTCAAATGCTTTCTTGAAATCTAAATAGATAATGTCCACCCATCCTTCTCTTTTCTGTTGCTTCTGTAACTGTCATGGTAGCTTAATAGATTAGTAACACATGATTTTCCCATTCTAAAACTGAACTGCGTTTCTGTTATCATACTTTGTTCTTCTAGATGACTTACCCAAACTTTTCTTATCAGCTTTTTTCGTATCTTACAACACTGGTCAGTGATACTGGTCGGTAGTTGAGAGGATTCTGTCTATTCCCTTTCTTGAATAGGGGAACAATATTTGCTTTCCTCCAAATATCAGGTAGGTTACCTTGACCTAAAGATTCCTTGAATATTAAATATAATGGTCTGCTTAACTCTTCTGCATATTAATGTAGCACCCAACCTGAAATTTCATCAAGACCATATGCTTTTCCATTTTCTAATTTACATACTGTAACTCTTCTTGTACTTCTTTTTCTGATATTTGTATATCTGGTAATATCTGTGGGCATGCATGTTCCATATCATCTCTTTCAAAATTATTTTCTTCCCTAAAACTGATTGGAAATTTTGGTTTAGTGCTTCTAAAATATCTTTCTTTTTGTGTGTAGATGATTCCCTGAGCCGTATTGGACTGTATTTTATCTTTAACTTTGTTTTTGCTTTGTATGTAGCTGTAAAATAGCTTAGGTTGATCACTACTTTTATTTATACAGTAATCACTTTATTATACGGACTCCCACTGCCTGGACATTTTGGGCCTGGACCTTCGGAACCCAGAAATTGCCAAAAAAAAAAAAAAAAAAAAAAAAAAAAAAATCCAAATTATTTCCCATCCGTAATTTGAAATTGGCTCCTGGCGCTCAACAGCTGTGTTTATGCATGACCGCCCCCCTCCCGGCTGTTCCTTCCCCTTCCCCAGTTACCGCCTAACTACCATCGTGAGTAGATGCTCATCACAGTGGATGCCGCACCTGCTCGTTTTTGTGAATAAACAGTGAATAAACAATACCTGACCACTAGACCACTTGGGATTTTAGGGTGTTTTGCAATGTTAGAAAATTAGAATTTAGAGTGCAAAGGATTAAACAAGGAGTTTCAAACCTTAGTGAAACTGGCATGGTGCAGTTAAGAACAAAATGTGTAATGCTAAACAGTTATAACTCACAGTGCAAAGAATTAAATGCAGCACAACACTGGATTACTGTACGTGCTTCAAAGAACATTTTCACCACTGCCAGGCCCCTTGAGGAGGCGGCTACAGACGTGCTGTAAGTACCCTGTACACTCTTAAATATTTTCCATACTCCACTTCTAATTCCTCATTCTCTGGTTCCTTTTCATTTATTTCAAAGTTTATGTCCATTATTGGTGTGAATAAGGTCTTAAATGGGTGCTGTCCATGTCTGATAGGGAGTTATTTTAGGTGGCTTTCAAAGTTAGGCTGGGTTGAGGTCCATAAGTACCAGTCCAGGAGGCAGGGACCCGGTATCCTGACAAAACTACTTCCCGGACATGCCTTTGGCTGTATTTTTTTTTTTTTTTTATGCGAGGAAGAAGGAACCAAAGGCCATGAGCCCGCGGTAACAGTTCCCTCCAAGAGAAAAACAAAATACAATAGAAGGCCAAGTCCCAAGATAAGATCATTTTGCAGAGATGCCTGGACACACTGCGTTTGAAAGACTGGAGATCATAGGCGGCAGGAAATACAGACAGAGGGGAGACAGTTTCAGAGCTGACCTGTTGCATAAATGAAAGACTGGGAGTAACGGTTAACTCTTGCATTACAGAGCTGGACAGAAAAGGGATGAGATTTTGCTGCCAGATGGGTGCTACGCGCCCGTCTCGTAGGAGTGGAGGAATGCAAGCAGACAGTTCAGAGGAGCAGTGACCATTAAAGTAGCGATAGAAAAGAGATAAAGATGCAACAGTGCGGTGAAGAGACAGAGGGTTGAAGAGGGAGTCAGTAAGAGGAGGAGAGTTAATGAGACGAAAAGCCTTTGATTCCACCCTATTGAGAAGAGCTGTATGTGGGGAGCCTCCCCACACACTTGAGGAAGTTGTACTCCACACAGGAGCAGATAAAACCCCTGTATAGAGTCAACAATTGTGCAGGAATTAAAGAAAGAGCGGAGTTGGCTTAGCACACCCAGTCACTTAGAAGCAGATTTTACAAGAGATGTAATATGATCTTTCCAAGATAAGTCCCGAGTAAATGAAACCCCAAGCATTTTCAAGGATGATGCAGGATTAAGCTGAATATTATTAAACATTGTAGTGGGTATACCTGTGGAAGATTTTGTCGGGTTGATAGGTGTAAGAACTGAGTCTTAGATGCATTAAAGACAACCATATTATTTTTACCCCAGTCAGAGAGATACGAGCAAATTCAGACATTAGGTGTGCCATAGCCCTCATCCCTTGTTTCTTGAAGTAACTGTTGAGATGGGCGTTGCGGGAACCGACTGGAAAGGTGAAGGGTGGAGTCATCGAGCGTATGAGTGGATGAGGTTAGATGTACAGCTTAGAAGATCATTGATGAATAAAAGGAAGAGAGTTGGTGATGGGACAGAGCCCTGAGGAACACCACTGTTGATAGATCTAGGAGAAGAACATTAATGGCCATCTACAACAATGACTATGAGCAATGACCAGAAAGGAAAGCTAGCGATGAAGGCACAGATAGAAGGATAGGAGGAAACACCGTAGGAGGGCAGTTTGGAAATTAAAGATTTATGCCAGACTCATTCGAAAGCCTTTGAGATGTCAAGTGCAGTGGCAAAGCTTTAGCCAAAGTCCCACGAAAGGAGGATGACCAGGAGTCTGAAAGGTAGGTGAGAAGATGGTGGTGGAGCGTCCCTGACGGAACCCATACTGATGATCGGAAAGAAGGTTGTGATAGGAAAGATGCTGGCAAATTTTTCTATTAAGAGGTGACTCGAAAACTTTTGAAATACAGGACGTTAAAGCAATTGGACGATAGTTGGAGGGTTGGGAGTGGTCACCCTTCTTTGGCACTGGCTGAATGAGAGGAGCAAACTTCCAGCAAGAAGGAAAGGTACAAGTTGATAGACAAAGCCGAAAGAGTTTGCCTAGGCAGGGTGTAAGCACAGAAGCACAGTTCGTGAGAACAACAGGAGGGACCCCATCAGGCCCATATGCCTTGTTAGTACTGAGGCCAGTGATGGCAGAAAATACATCAACTGAAGAAGTTTTAATGTCAGCCATGAGGAAGTCAGAGGGGGGAAATGATGGAGGAACAATTCACCGGACTCGTCCTAAAGGTGGAATTGGAGAAGAAAGTCCGTGCAAAGAGATGTGCTTTATCAGTAGAAGAAATAGCTACAGAACCATCAGAGTAGAAAAGAGGAGGGAAGGATGATGAGGGTAAAGTTGTTAGAAAGATTTTTGGCAAGGTGCCAGGAAGAGACCAGGAAGAATTCGAGTTGGAGAGTTGAAATTTATTAGTATGGATGAAATTATTTTTAATGAAGCGAAGAACAGACTTAGCATGATTACAGGCAGAAACGTAAAGATGATGTGATTCAGGGGTGGGTTGGCTCCGGTACCTTTTGTAGGCCTTCTCCCTTTATTTGCGGACAGCATTAGAACAAGTGTGATTAAACCAAGGCTTTCTTGCGTTAATCAAAGGATATGAAAAAGGAATGTATGCTTCCATGCCCAAGAGAATAACCTCCGTGTGCGCAGGGGCACACTCAGATGGCTGACGGCCATGGAAGCAATAATCATTCCCGGGAAAATCAAAGAAGTACTGCCTGAGGGCTGCCTCCCAGTCCGTGGCTCCAAAATGCCACAGACGACGTTTCCCTAGGAGGGTCCACAGGCTGTACCGGAGTTGATAGGACAGGTTAAGGTAATAAGGTTGTGATCGGAGGAGCGCAACGGAGAGAAGGTGTAACAGAGTAAGCAGAAGGATTAGTTGTGAGGAAGAGGTCAAGTATGTTGGAGCTTTCTCCAAGGCGGTCAGGGATATGGGTAGGGTGCTGTACAAGCTGCTCTAGGTCATTAAGGATAGGAAAAGATGTAGGCTTGTTCACCAGATGGATCCGCGAAAGGAGAGGGGAAGGCCAAAGGTGGTGGTGGTTGTTGAAATCTCCAAGAATGGAGATTTCAGAGAAAGGAGAAATGGACAGAATGTGTTCCATTGTAGAAATAAGATAGTCGAAGAATTTTTGATAGTCAGTAGAATTAGGGGATAAGTAAACAGCACAGATATATTTAGTCAGAGAATGACAGGAAAGCCGAAGCCAGAGTGTGGAGAATTCCAGAAGAATCAAGTTCAGGAACACGAGAGCAAGATAAGTGGGTGTGACCAATAGTATACCCACAACAGCCACCTTTGGCTTTGAAATGAGTATAGAGAAAGTAGGAGGATACAGAGAAAAGGGTTTGCAGTCAGTTGCCTCAGACAGCTGAGTCTCAGTTAGAAAAAGAAGGTGAGGTTTAGAGGAGGAGAGGTGGTGCTCAACAGAGCGAAAGTTAGATGAAAAGGCCATAGAATGTTGCAGAAGTGAAGAAGAAGAGAGTCAGACAGTGGTTCCAGGCACCTCGAGTGGAAGTCTGGGGAGGAGAGGGGCAGATGGCGGGGGCATTTATGGTCCCCCCCTGGGGACTCAGGGGCTTGATGGTCCCGATGCCATTTTTGGTGAATTTTGAATAGGAAGTGTAGATATTGTACTGTGCATATAGTTTGGTGAAGATAGTTAGAGAAATTTGTACTGGAGACCATGCTGGCCTACTCTCTGTGTAACTGAGACACTGAAAAAGTTCAGCAAAGGGGGATGGTCAGGAACTAGTCCTGAGGGCTGATGGGAAATGGGAGCTCCAGCACTCCCTGTCATCAGCTTTCCATCCACCCCTCGGGAGTACTGCCCTGCTCGACTGGTGCTACAGTCTACATCAGATATTGGGAAGATTACTGTAATGGCATGCTTAAACTGTATTTGAGCTTCCCTCCTTGCTGCCCAGCATAATCATTTCTTGCCTGTTTATTGTTTTATTTATATACCCTCTCACACTATTGTGTCTTCTTTATCTTCCACAGCAAATCTCTCTTTTCTTCCAGTTTTTAAATTCTGTACTAAACCATTTCTTTATTTTCATTTCTGTTTCTTTGTGCTGAGGGATATAATTTTCAACTCCTATTTCATAAAAATCAAAAAATTTTCTATATATAATATTTAAATCTTGTGATTTAAGCTCCTTTTCCTAATCTGTTCCTAAGAAGTACTTTGTCAGGTCATGGTAGTTACCCTTTTTGTAGTTTACAGTGGCATAGCATGGGCAGGGCCACAAGAGCAGTTGCCCTGGGAACAAGTCTTAGGAGTGCAAATTTTAAAAAATAATAAAAGTAATCACCTCTAATATCCGAACGCCCAATATCAGAACATCCCCACTAACCGGACATAATCATCCCGGGATCAAAATATTCCCAAAATGAATACAAAAAACCGCAAAAATTTCGAAAAAAATCTGACCTTTTTTCCCTCCCATAATTTGAAATTGCCGCGTGGCGCCCGAACATCTGTTACACCATGGTCCCTTCACCCATTACATCCTCACCCTCCCCCTCCCCTGTGGGGTTGCCATTTTGTAGTGCTTTTCATTGCCAAGTGTGGGCCAATTTGGTAATGAAAAATTCGTTTGGTAATGAATCAGAATAATGCATTACCAAATGGATTTTTCACATGTCTGAGGATACACATGATGGAGATGGTGGATCGTTTGCTTTCTCTGATTAATCTGCTGCCCTACATAGCGTGAAAATAATCAACATGATGTTAATTATAAGGAGAGTGATTACATGTATTTCCACTTGTATATATAATTAGTGAAGAATTTGACGTGAAAAGTTAAATTTGGTAATGAAAGTTGAGGAGATTGGTAATGTGACCGTTGCGATCTAGCAACTCTGTTACCCATGCTCCATCAACAGTCACAGCCAAACTCCGATCGAGAGCAGATGCTCATAGCAGTGCAAGCCACAGGTGCTTGTTTTTTGTGAATAAACTGCAATACCTCGCCACTAGAACACATGAGAATTTACAGTGTTGGCCCTGCAGTGTTAAGAAATTAGAATTTAGAGTGCAGAGGGATTCTAACTGTGGACTGCAAACTGGCGGTTCAAACCAGTCCAGGAGCCAGGGACTTGTAAGTACCCACAATGTTTAATATTGTATAAACTCACCTCTAAACCTCATTTTATGGTTCTTTTGCATTTATTTCAGTCTTTTATGTCCCATATTGGTGTGATTTGGGTCTTAAATAGGTGCAGTGCATGTCCAGAGGGAGTTGTATAGGTGTTATTCTGAGTTAGGGTCCATAAGTACAAGTCTAGGAGGCTGGGGCCCAATATCCGGACAGGATCACTCTCCGGTTTGTACCTTTGGCTCTATTATATCGGATATTGGAGGGATTACTGTGATAAATCAAAAAATAGGGCACCCTCCCCCCTCATACAGAAAATCTCCCAATGTTTGAACATTCTACGCAGTTTTTCAACATGGCCAACGGGGCAAATAAACGTTTCCGTGTGACATTTTGCATTATTTTTTCTTGCTAATGACAGCCATATTGTCCTCATGTAATCCTAATCGTTGAATTACATAATGCCTATTAATAGCGTAATTTCCCAATTGAATAAACCAGTACTGTAATATTCCATAACTGGCATAAAAATCATAATTTAAAAAAATGGCAGTGCGTTAGTGGACATTTGTGCTGGGAGGGGTTGGTGATAGCCAATACCCTCTTCAGGCATAAAATGATCCACAGGTATACATGTGAGAGTGATGAGGCAGGGTGGGTGGTGAACTGAATGAAAGGAAGGCAATGATTGATTATGTGTGTGTGGATGAAAGGATGCAAAGATGTGTAATGGATGCAAGAGCTTATAGAGGTTGAGGAAGTGGACTTTCTGACCACTACTTGGTAGTGGCCAGAATTGGGATCCAAGAAAGACGGAGAAATAGAAGAAGGGAAAGGCGAGAGGAAGGAGTAGTTGCAAGGAGAGTGGAAAGGTTACAAGAGGATGAGAAAAAGGCAGAGTATAAGAGAGAAAGTAGGAGGAGCAGTCCAGGGCCAAAATATGAATTGGAGCAGATGGGGGACATGAAAGGTGTGTGCAGGATATTTACAGAAGAAATATGTGCGGCACTGTGATGTGGTGTGTGGTAGGAAGAGAAGACGGAGGGGTGTGCAAGGAACAGCGTGAGGTGGACTGAAGAGGTGAGAGAGTTATATGTAGAAAAGAAAGAGAGAGGTGAAAAGATTAGTAAGAAGAGAGGATAAGAAAGAGAGTGGATGAGGAATTTGGAAGGAATTTGAGAGTAAAGTGGGAGGGACTGTAAGAAAATGTTCTGGGGAAAGAGGTGAAGAGAGTAATACAGGGTGGAAGTGAAGTTAGCAGGGGAGTGAAAGATAAAAATGGTAGATTACTAGTGGAGAAGGGAGAAAAAGTGAGAAGATGGAGAGAACGCTTTAAGGAACTGTTGATCATACAGGATGGAAGTAATGCGAGTATAAGTGGCTGGGGAATGGCTGGGAGAAGGAGGGAGGGTGAGAAGACGGGGAGAAATCAGTAGGATAGAAGTTGTGGAAGCAATGAAGAAGAGTTCGTGGGGAGAAAGCCCCAGGAATTGATGGAGTGTGTGGTGAGAAATGCTGAAGCATGGGGAGAGATTGTAGTAGAATGGATGTAGAAGATGTTGTAGATTGGCCTGGGAGGAAGGGTAGAGTCCTGGAGGATTGGAAGTCAGGTATAATTATTCCCTGGCACAAAGGGAAAGGGGAAAAAGAAGTGTATGGTAATCATAGGGGCATTTGTCTTCTTAGTACTCAATAGGAAAAGTATATGGTAGGATACTTATTGACAGAGTTAGAGAAAGAACAGAGGAGTTAGTTTGAGAAGAACAGGGAGGCTTTAGGGAAGGGAAAGAGGTTGTGTAGATCAGATATTCATTCTTAGATCTTTAGTGGAAAAGTTTCTAGAGAAGGGAAAAGAAGTTGTATGCGGCTTTTTCATGGATTTGGAGAAAGCATATGACAGGGTGGATGGAGCAAGAGTTGTGGAAAGTATTAAGAATATATGGAGTAGATGGAAAGTTGTTGAATGCTGTGAAGAGTATGGATGATGGTGCTATGGCTGCAGTGCGTGTGGATGGTGAACTAAGTGAATTTTTTCTTTGAAGGTTGGGTTGAAACAGGGATGTGTTATGTCTCCATGGTTGTTCAATCTGTACATGGATGGGGTAATAAAAGAGGTACAAGGTAGGGTAGTGGATGTTGGAGTGGCCCTGGTGAGAGAGGATAGTGTTTGGAAACTCCCTGTACTGTTGTTTGCAGATGATACTGTGTTGTTGAGTGAAGATGAAGGGGAGCTGCAAGGCTTGGTGGATGAGTTTTGGAGTGTGTGTAAGAAACGGAATCTAAAGGTGAATGTAGGGAGAGAGTAAAGTGATGGTCTTTGAGAGATGAAGTCAGTGGTGTACAGTTTGGATGGTGAGGAGTTGGAAAATGTGAGTATGTTTAAGTACTTGGGTAGTGTGATGAGTGAGGATGGAGGTTTGGAAGGTGAAGTGCTTGAAAGTGTACAGCAGGGAAGAAAGGTTGCTGGTTCTTTGAAAGCAGTGATAAGAAACAGGGGAAGTGAGCATGGAAGTGAAAAAGTTACTACATATTGATATTGCAATACCAACTCTAACGTATGGAAGTGAAGCTTGGATGTTGTTGGAAGAAGACACAAATCAAGAGTGAGAGCAGTGGAAATGAGTTATTTAAGAGGAGCCTGTGGGGTCACATGGAGAGACAAGCTGACGAATGAGGATATAAAGGAGCGTTGTTGCGTGGATGTGGATGTGATAGGAAGGCATTATGAGGAACACACTGAGGTGGTTTGTATGTGTTGAGGACGGAGGGTGAAAGACTGACGAAAGAGAGTGTATTTGAGTGAGGTGGAGGGGGAAGAGGGAGGGGGAGGCCGAGGATGAGATGGAGGGATGGAGTGGAGAGGTATATGAGAGAGGGGTGTGTGAGTTAGGAGACGGGGCAGTGAAATAGCGGGGGACGGCGACATGGAGGCGTTTTGTTTGTGGCCACCCCAAACAGGGTTGAGGCATCTGGCAATAGATAGATAGATAGATGAATAGAGATTATTTCACCGAGTTGCGGGGTGAGAAATTAGAATTTCCAAGTGCAAAGGATTAAGTGCAGAGTGCAGCACTGGTGTGTTTCCAACTGATGTAGCTCAAGTAAGAACAGAATGTGCAGTGTTGAACAGTGTATAATTCACAATGCAAAGGACTAAGTGCAGCACAACGCTGGATTACTGTATGTGCTTCAAGCTCACTTCCATCACTGCTGTAGCCATAGAGGAGGCTGGTTAATCTTCGCGACGACCACGGACGTGTTGCAGGTACCCAGTGCACTGCTAAATAATTTCCCATACTTTTAATTTCTCATTCTCTGCTTCCTTTTCAATATTTTATGGTTTCTGTCTCCTATTTGTGTGAATAGGGTCTTAAATAGGTGCTGTGCATATCCGGTAGGGAGTTATTTAGGTGGCTTTCAAAGTTAGGTTGGGTTGGGGTCTATAAGTACCTGTTCAGGGGCATTTTTCCCAAGTCCTGGACAAGACCAAGTCCTGGATATTGCTTGAGCTTTATTATGTTGAATCTTGTAGGGATTACATATACACCAGTAATCACTCTAATATCCGGACGCCCAATATCCGAACATCCTCACTACCCGGACATAATCGTCCCGGGATCCAATATTCCCAAAATGGTCAAAAAACCTCAAAAAATTGCAAAAAACAAAAAAAACAAAAAACAAATTTTCCCGCCCGTAATTTGAACTTGCCGTGCGCGTAGCGGGAGAGCATTGTTGTGGCCCGTCATTCCTCCAACGTCCCGACAGAGAGCGCCGCTGCATCGCCCACTTTCCGCCTGTCTCTCGCCACGACGCAAGCTTGTTGTTATGGCTGCGCGCGTGATAGCTTTTGTGGTGGTGCCTTAACTGCTTGCAGGGACTCCTGCTGCTCTCAAGACCTCCTCTTACTGTGTGTGATGATGGCCCCGCCACCTGAGAAAAGGAAGAGAGTGGTGTTGACTCTGGAGAGGAAACCGGAGATATTGGAGAAAGTAGATGCAGGGTGGTCTTCTTCACGCATTCTCATACGAGTTTAACCTGGCCCGGTCTACTTTGTTCGATATTAAGAGATCTAGGGACAAACTCATGCAGTACACGGCTGACTTCTCGTCGAGAAGCAAGCGCAATGTGGAGAGGGAAGGTTATGTTTACCCCCAAGTTTGCAGAAATCGACCGATCCACGTTGATTTGGTATCGACAACAACATTACGCTGGTATCATTGTACATGGAGCAGAGCTGAAGGCTGCTGCTGAGAAGTCCATGGGCTTCCACGACGCCCTAGACTGGGCATCCGAGGGTTGGCTCTTTGCGTTCAAGTTACGGCATGGCCTTACCAACCGTGAAACTTTACGGTCAAGCATTGGACGCTAACGAGGATGGAGTTGACGAGGTTTCGGCACAAGGTGAAGGGCTTGATCGACAGGGAGGGCCTCACTCTCGGTCAAGTCTACAACGCAGACGAAACTGGCCCTATTCTATCGCTCGCTGCTTATGAACACTCTGGCGGAGGAGATGGAGAAGCGTGTACCTGGCCGCAAGCTCTCCAAATGCGCAGGGTCTGCTTTGTGATTTGCCAATGCCTAGCAGCATGCACCGGCTTAAGCCCGTTGTTGTTGGCTGCGCAAAGCAGCCTCAGTGCCTTTGTCAATTGATGGATGTCCTTCCTGTCGTCTGGTACCATTCTTTGAAGGCACATAGTTTACAGCTGTGATCTTCAAAGGACTGGTTCCACCTGCCACTTCATCAAGGAGGTCATCCATTGCCAGGCCCGGCGTTACTATGGGAATCCGCGCCTCGACCAGGTAAAGGCCCTCCTTCTCCTCGACAATGCACCTGCCCACCCGTGCGATAAGGACTTGGTTGCTGAAAATGGCCGTATTAGGTGCATGTTTCTGCCACCTAATACGACTGCTCTCATCCAACCAATGGACCAAGAGGTGATCGTGGCAACAAAGTGCCTATACTGTCGGAAGTTCCTGGACGAGGTGATGGTTGTTCTCGAGGACGAGGACGAGCGCATGTGGAGGGACGGGACACACGAACAACCGGGACTTTGGAAAACATTCGCCGCAACAACATCAAGTCTGCGCTGTACAACTGGGCTAGTGCATGGAAGGAAGTCCCTGTGAAGAATCTGGAAAATGGTTGGTCTCGATTGCTGCTCGGAACGGATGTGGAGTACGATTTCCTCTAGGATTTGGCGTGGATGACTTCCATGCATGGCTGCGATGCGCCTGGCGACCGATGTTGATGTGGACAATGTTCGTGAGTGGTTGGATGATGACGAGGGCGATCCTGGGTATCAGACGTTGTCTGATATCGAGATTGCGTCTTCAGTTGCAGGTGTCAGTACCCCGGGCAGGTTCCGACGAGGAAGGTGGCGATGATGTGGACTCCTCTCAGCAGGACACTACTCCAGCCATCCCCAAGCTGAGGCGCACTCCGGGAACATCTAGGATTTGTCCTAGACTACCTGGAACACCCGGGCTGCGACAGGGAGATGGGGCCCTTGGGACTGTGGAGGAAGTGCGTGCTTTCAGGCAGCTCTTCATCAATCGTCAGAATCGTGGGTCAGATGCGTCAATCAACCATTGACAGTTTTTCAGGCCATTGACCCCCCGCTGTACCCAGCCCTGGCTCCACTCCGTTTGCCTCCCCAAGACAGGCCCTCATGCTCCGAGCCACAGCCCAGCACATCAGCCATGGTGGAGTCCTTGCTCAGCGTGAGTTTGCGGCTGTCTTCCAGAGTCGTCTGCAGTGGGTCACGCCATCACCATGACTCAGCAATGCACCCCTAGGTCACCTGCCAGGGATACTCTCAGGCTTCTGACAGTGAATAAACAGCAAGAACTTCTCCACTAGACCACACGGGAATTTAGTGTTTTGTGCAGTGTAATTAATAAGTGTGTTGTGTTAAGTATTTACAGTTTTGAGAGAAAAGACTCAGTTGAAAAAAAATTTAACGTAAATGGACTTGTTTGTTTTGGCTTTGGAAAATTATAAGAATGGGAAAAGTTCAAGTGCAACACTTAGTAAGTTACAATGGAGCATTAGTTAGACAAGAGTGCACACTGTGAAGAGAACGGACTTCTGTGTGCGATTGACTAAGTTCGGTGCAAGACTTCAGGAACAGTGTACTGCAGGTGCTTCCCAGGAAATCCTTCTTACTGTCAGAGTCGAGAGGAGGAGGCGGTTATTCATCGAGGTGGCCATGGACCTGCTGTAAGTAGGCCAGAATGTTTCAGCACTGTACTTTTTTCCCTACTATGCCCACCTCATTTGACTCTTTAATGCCCTTTTATTTTTGTGAATAGGGTGTTAGGAGGTATGCATGTACAGTAGGAAGGTGTTTTTCTGAGTTAGGCTAGGTTAGGGTCCATGAGTACCAGTCCAGGAGCCAGTCACCAGAATGTTTATTATTGTATGAACCTACTTCTAAACCCTCATTTTATGTTTCTTTTGCATTTATTTCAGTCGTTTATGTGCCTTCTTGGTGTGATTTGGGTCTTAAATGGGTTAAACATTGCGTGTCCAGAGGGAGTTGGATAGGTGTTTCTCTGATTTGGGGTCCATAAGTACAAGTCCATCAGCTGGGGCCCAATATCCGGACAGAACCAATATCCGGACCTACAGGGTAGGCTCTAATACGTCGGATATTGGAGTGATTACTGTATATATATATATATATATATATATATATATATATATATATATATATGTATATATTTTTTTCATTCATTGCCAGACGCCATGTATCCCAAATTTGGTGGCCAAGGGCTTAGAGTTAACTGTTTTACAGGGAGAGGGGCACTAATCCTCCACCAGCCCCACTTGACATGTAGGGATGCCATGGCATCTAGTGTTCCCAGGCGGTCACCCATCCAAGTACTAACCAGACCCAACGTTGCTTAACTTCGCTGATCGGATGGGAAGCGGTGTGCATTATATATATATATATATATATATATATACTGTATATATATATATATATATATATATATACAGTAATATATACAGTAATCCCTCTACTTTCCGGATGCCCACTTTCCGGACATCCCCCACTTACCGGACATACAGTAATCGTCCCAGGATCCAATTTTCCCAAAATGGTCTGAAAATGCAACAAAATTGAAAAAAAAAAGATTTTTCCACGTAGTAATTTGAACTTGGCGCAGGACAGCTTTGTTGTGGTGTGTCATTCCTCCGATGTCTGCTTCTGAAGCATCCCTGCATCCTCCCCACTTTTCGCCTGTCTCTTGTCGTGAGTGAACGCTTGTTGTCATGGCTGTCCACGTGCTCGCTTTTGTGGTGGTGCCTTACCTGCTGCAGGCGCTCCTGCTGCTCTCGTGCCTCTCCTTCGTGTGTGTGATGATGGCCCCGCCGCCTGAGAGAGAGGAAGGGAGTGGTTATGAGCTCTGGAGAAGAAGCGGGAGATATTGGAGAAAGTACAGTAGATCGCGGGATGGTCATGATCACGCATCCTCTGTGAGTTCAACCTGACCCGATCTACTTTGTTTGATATTAAGAGATCCCGAGACAAACTCATGCAGTACCATGGCTGACTTCTCATGAAAAAGCAAACGCAACGTGGAGAGGAAGATGATGTATACTCCCAAGTTTGCTGAAGTCGACCGCTCCATGTTGATTTGGTATCGACAACAACGTGCTGCTGGTGTGATGGTACGTGGTATGGAGCTGAAGGCTGCTGCCGAGAAGTTCGCTGGGCTTCACGATGCCCTAGACTTCAAGGCATCCGGGTTTTGAGCTCTTAGCGTTCAAGTTACGACATGGCCTTACCAACCGTAAGTCTCATGGCGAAGCTATGTACGCCAATGAGGATGGAGTAGAGGAGTTTCGGCACAAGGTGAAGGGCTTGATCACTCTCAGTCAAGTCTACAACGCTGACAGAAACTGGTTTATTCTATTGCTCTTTACCTACGAACACTCTAGCCGAGGAGATGGAGAAGCATGTACCTGGCCGCAAGCTCTGCAAGCAACAGATATCTGTTTTGTGTTGTGCCAATGCTAACGGCATGCACCGGCCAAGCCCGTTATTGTTGGATGTGCAAAGCAGCCTCGATGTCTTTGTGGGGTGGTCAGATGTCCTCCCTGTCGTCTGGTACCATTCCTTGAAGGGATGGTTCTGGCCTAGATCTTCAAAGACTGGTTCCACTGCAGTTTCATGAAGGAGGTCGCACATTACCAGGCCGGAGAAGCTGGGAATCCCACACGACCAGGTAAAGGCCCTCCTTCTCCTCGACAATGCACCTGCCCACCTGTGCGACAAGGACTTGGTGGCTGAGAATGTACGCATTAGGTGAATGTTTCTGCCACCCTAATACTACTGCTCCCATCCAACCAATGGACCAAGGAGTGATCGTGGCAACAAAGCGCCTATGCCGACGGAAGTTCCTGGACAGAGGTGATGGTTGTTCTCAAGGACGAGGGACGAGCGCTGGGAGGGACGGGAAACGTGAGGCCAGCGGACTTTGGAAAACCTTCGCTACAACAACATCAAGTCTGCCATTTATGACTGGGCCAGTGCATGGAAGGAAATCCCTGTCAAGACTCTAGAAAATGGTTGGTCTCGTCTGCTTCTCGGAACGGATGTGGAGTACGATTTCTAAGGTTTGGCCAGTGGATGACTTCCATGCACATCTGCGTGCGCACGGCGAAGATGTTGATGTGGACCAAGTTACGTGAGTGGTTGGATGATGATGAGGGCGATTTTGGGTATCAGACCCTGTCTGATATCGAGATCGCATCTTCAGTTGCAGGTGTCAATGCCCAACTTGAAGATTCCGGCGAGGACGGCGATAATCATGCGGACTCCTCTCAGCATGACTGTCCAGCCATCCCCAAGCTGAGCGCACTCCGGGAACACCTAGAGTTAGTTCTGGTTCCCTGGAACGCCCGGACTGCAACAGGGAGATGGGGCCCTTGGGACTTGTGGAGGAAGTGCGTGCTTTCAGGCAGCGCATCATTAATCGTGGGAATCGTCATGCCTTGCCGTCAATCCAACGATTGACAGCTTTTTCAGGCCCATGACCCCCGCTGTGTACAGCCCTGGCTCCACTCCGTTGCCTCCCCAAGACAGGCCCTCATGCTCAGAGCCACAGCTCATCATCATCCAGCCATGATTTGGAGTCACCTTTGACATGAGTTTGTGTCTATCTTCAGAGTCGTCTGCAGTGGGTACTTCATCACCACGACCCAACGACAGCACCCCTAGGTCACCTCCCAGCAATACTCTTAGACTCTGACAATGATTCAGTGGCAACAACTTCTCCACTAGACTGGGAATTTAGTGTTGTGCAGTGAAAGAAAAACAGTGCATACAGTATTGTTAAGAAATTAGAAATTTGAGTGAAAAGACACAATTTTTGGACAAAATTTAACGTAAATAAACTTGTGATTTGTTTTGAGGTAGGTTTTATAATTGGAAAGACTTAAAGTGTAGAGTGCAACACTTATTAAGTTACAATGGAGCATAAGTAAGACAAGAGTGCACAGTGTGAAGAGAATGGACTTGTGAGTGTAAAAATGACTAAGTTAAATGCAAGACTTCATGAACAGTGTACTGCAAGTGCTTCAGGAAATCCCAACAACACTGTCAGAGTCTGAGAGGAGGCGGTTATTCACCGAGATGGACATGGACTTGCTGTAAGTAAGCAGAATGTTTTCCATACTGGCACTGTTATGTATTTTCCATGCTATACTTACCTCAAACACCTCATTTCACTCTTTCATGTCCCTTATTGGTGTGGATATGTAGTGTCATAAATTGCTATGCATGTTCAGTAGGGAGGTATTTTTTCCGAAGGTTAGGCTGATTTAGGGTCCATAACTACCAGTCCAGGAGCCAGGGACTGCAAATTACCCAGAATGTTTAATATTGTATAAACCTACACTCAAAAACCTCATTTTATGATTCTTTTGCATTTAATTCAGTCACTTTTAAATTGTACCCAGAATGTTTAATATTGTATAAACCAACCTCAAAAACCCCATTTTATGGTCCTTTTGCATTTATTTTCAATCTTTTATGTCATATTTGTGTGATTTGGGTCTTAAATAAGATGCTATACATGTCCAGAGGGAGTTGTATAGGTGTTTTTCTGAGTTAAGGTCCATAAAGATGCAAGTCCAGGAGGCTATTGCCCACTATCAGGACAGGACCACTTTCCGGACATGCTTTTGAAGGCTCCATTACGATGGGATAGTGGAGGGGTTGTATATATATATATATATGTTAACCCCTAGAACAGGATCATTCGCGTTTTGCTGACAGCTCGGCCATAAGGGCAGGACGGCGGGTCGTGCCGTTTGCGATTTTAGTAAGAATTTTGAATAACCGCAGACAGGCAGGCTCCAGCTGGTATTGTCTATCAGTACCCCACCACCCTCTAGCTACAACTAGCATACTTTACCCTTTGTACTACTGACCTCAGTTGTTGCCAAATATCCCGCATTTTCCCAGTACCCCTGACCCGGCCAGCCTGGCTGCGTCACATGGCAGCTCTGGCTCAGAACTGTAAATCTGCATGATCTCCTCTCACAAGCAGTTTATGCTACTAGGAAACAGCTTGTTTCCCCAGTTGTAACACTAGCTTTTGCCTCCTGTTTAGTATTAAGTTTACTGCAGGCTTTCAAAAGTGAGATTATGGCAGGTTCTAGCTCTTCCCAGTCAGTGCAAGCAGCCGACAGGAGCTGAGAATAAAGTGGCGGACATAAGGCAGAATAAAAGCGCCCACGTGGTGATCTTTTGGGAAGTAATATGATTGAAAATGATTTTAGTATATATTTTTTAGCTGAGAAAATGGAAATGTTTGTTGAGTGACAGGAAGACCGCATACAGTGCATGCTGGCCGTACGCTCCGTTGATTACAGCCTTATTTTCAGTGTTTATTGTACAAATACGGATTCCTAACTACCTTTACGTTGTAGTATAAAGTTTGCTGTGACAGGATGAGGCTGTGGTGGGGAAACCAGGTTTGCTGGAGGTGTGAAAGTGAAAATTTGGTTACCCAACTTTTAAGTCTCCACAAGTCCTTGGGTAGTCCATGAAGGCTCAACACCTGTCTCTGGAGAAAGCTGAATGTAAGTACTATCTGCCATACCAGAAGTATAATGTTCTAGGGTTAATCTCTGATTTTTGGCGAATATTTTCCTACAGGTACTCAGACAGCGATACAACCACTTACTCAGGATCGGCCTATGGCACCAGTTTTAGGGGTTAAGCAACGTTAGGTCTGGTTAGTACTTGGATGGGTGACCGCCTGGGAGCACCAGATGCTGTTGGCATCCCTACATGTCAAGTGGGGTTGGTGGAGGATTAGGTGCCCTTCCTGTAAAACAATTAACTCTGAGCCTTTGGCCACCCCGTTTAGGATATGGCGTCTGGCAATGAATGAATGAATGAGAAAATATATATAGTTATGGTAGGTGGTGGCAACCATCATCCCTCACTTGATGTAGTGCTGCCTACTTCATAGCTTTTATCATTCTTTTTCTGTTTCTGCCCTCCTCTCTTCCTATTTCTCCTATCTTTCCTGTCACTACTTAATCCTTTTTCTTTCTATTACAGGTAGCTTTACATATTGAGTGACAAGCCAAATGGTTTCTTGTAAACCAGGAAACCATTTACAACACTGGGTGGTAACCATATAACCAAACCACACATGCTCCCTACGTGTCAACAAGTGGGTTGGTGGAGGTTGGTGCCCCTCCCTGTAAAGCAACCAACTCAGTGTCAAATGGCCACCCTTTGGGATTACCGTGGTGTCTGGCAATAGATAGACATATATATATATATATATAGTTACCTCTCAACTAACATAAGGTTTGAAAAATGTGTTTGTTTTAACATGAGCCAAATATTTAGCCACCTCGCGCTATCAAGTTTCAGTCGTTTTCAGCGCGACTTTATCCTGAAACCGCCAGATCAGAACTGCCAATAACGCGGCAAATGAGCCGATATTGTCTGCTTGTTTTTGCCACTGACATCATTATACTACCATGTGAAACCTATATCATCTTATTCGTCGATGTTTGTTCTGGCTGATGGCACCACAAAATAACAGGAAAACCGAATAAAACAAACATCAGGCAGCAGTGAATAAACATTTCGCTACGTCATGTTCACTTCCCAACATCACCATTCGAATGTTTTCCATCATACCGGAAAAATTTTATTAGAAGTTTTATAGAGAATTTTATCAGCTTTCTAAAGAGACAAATCTGGTTGTGATACGGTTTGGCGGTTTCGAAAATAGCCAGAAATTGAAAGCCATTTTTTTGAAAAAAATCAAGGAGCTCAAACTCTGAAATTTTTCTGCCGCGTTATGTTTATTCCATAATATTATGTCACTGACCTGATAAATAGGATTATTTATGAGATGTGTTGTCCCGAATGATTGGTTGAAGAGATGTAAATTTGTAAATGTGTATAAAGGGAAGAATTGTTTCCTGGAAAGAGGAAAGTATAGAGGTATAAAGCTTTTAGATCGAATGTGAAGGTGTGGAGAGAGTTTTAGAAGGTTAGTTAGAGAAAGAGTGAATATTGATGAGTTGCAGTTTGGGTTTATACCAGGTAGGGGGACCACTGATGCTATATTCATTGTTAGACAGCTTCAGGAAAAATATATTGGTAGGAGAAGAGATCTTTATTTTGTGTTTGTTGATTTGGAAAAGGCCTTTGACAGGGTCCCTAGAGAGGTGGTGAAGTAGGCAATGGAAAGCAGCCCAGAGGAGATGGCTGGTTAGGGTGGTTATGGCTATTGTGGGTGCTCACACCCAGGTAAGAGTGAATGGAGATTTGAGGTATTGAGTTTTCCGTGAATGTTGGTGTGCATCAGGGGTCAGTCTTGAGTCTATGTTGTTTATCATAGTACTTGAGCCCCTTTCACATGACTTTGAGAAGCAGGCTCCCATTGGGAGTTGTTGTATACTGATGATGTGGTGTTGATTGCAGAGAATTAAAGGGAGGCATAGGAAAGGTTTAGGAAGTGGAGAGATGGTGTAGGGCATGGAGCTTAAGGGTAAATGCATATAAAACAGAAGTGATGATATCTAGGGTTGGTGGCGGTACTGTCAAGGACGAGGGAGAGTGGCTATGTGCAGTTTGCCACAAGGGCGTGGGAAGTAATTCCATCTTGTGCGGGTGTGTGTGATAAATGGGTGCATAAGAGATGTAGTGGTATCAGAGGTAGACTGCGAGATAATGCGGATTTTATGTGTATGGCATGTCGGGGTAAGCAGATGGAGATTGTCAGACATGAAAGGATTGAACTTGCTGATGAATCTCTTGAGTGTGTGGAAGAGAACTTGCTGGTGAATCTCTTGAGTGTGTGGGAAGAGAACTTGCTGGTGAATCTCTTGAGTGTGTGGGAAGAGAACTTGCTGGTGAATCTCTTGAGTGTGTGGAAGAGCCCTTTGGTGAATCTCTTGAGTGTGTGGAAGAGAATGCTTGCTGCTCTTGGAAGGTGTGTGGAAGAAGAACTTGCTGGTGAATCTCTTGAGTGTGGAAGAGAGCTTGCTGGTGAATCTCTTGAGTGTGTGGAAGAGAACTTGCTGGTGAATCTCTTGAGTGTGTGGAAGAGAACTTGCTGTTGAATCTCTCTTGAGTGTGTGGAAGAGTTGTTGTTTGGGAGACATGTTGTGTGCTGGAGGTGGGGCTGGAGCTAGCTCTGTGGCTAGGGTGAGAAGTGGTTGGAAGAAGTTCAGGGAGCTCTTGCCTCTCCTGACAGTGAGAGGACTCTCCCTGCATTAACAGGGGTCTTTAACATTAGCATGTGTTAGGAATGTAATGCAACATGTTAGTGAGACCTGGGCGAGTGAAGGAGGAAGATATTCACCAGCTCAGACGTACAGAAATGACAGTGATTGGATCTGGATGTGCAGTGCGTCCCTGTGTCCAAGGCCTGGAGGGGCTGGGTTTTCGATGGAAGAGTTGAGAGGTAGGATGGGACTGGGGTATATTGGTGTTGTGATGAGGAGAGGTAGATTGACATGGTTTGGACATGTGGAGAGGATGAGACATGATCATTGGATGAGGAATGTGAGAAGTGTTAATATTGGGGATTTGGTTATGAGGGGTAGACAAGAAAGACATGGAGACGAGGTCATTAAGTGTGACCTCAGGGTTAAGGGACTGAACAGGGAGGCTGTAATGGATGGGTACAACATGGAGAGCCATAGTGGGTGACCAAGGCCGACACATGCAAGCATGTTGGAGCCTTTAAAAACGAAAACGATATTTATGTATATATATATATATATATATATATATATATATACT
>NW_027642907.1:0-24990 GCF_032717465.1 Coenobita brevimanus
ACTTTGATCAAATCAGTTACCATCTCATACTGCATCAGTGATAAAAGTCCAGATCTCACCCTCATTCATTAGAGCCACCCCCACATCCATGCCTTACCCTGCACCTCCTTTACAACCCCATCCATGTATATATTACACAGCCATGGAGACATCACACAACCCTGTTTCAGTCCCACACTGAGATCAAAGAACTCACTCAGCTCACCATCCACTCGCACCGTAGCCCTAGCTCCCTCGTACATACTCTTCACAGTACTCAACAATTTCCCCTCCACTCCATATATTCTTAATACCTTCCACATACCTTGCCTATCTATTCTGTCATAAGCTTTCTCCAAGTCCATGAAGGCAGCATACATGTTCCTTCCCTTCTCTAGATACTTCTTAGAACAAATATCTGATCTCCACACCCTTTTCCCTTCCTAAATCCCCCTTGTTCTTCTCCAACTAGCTCCTCTGTCATATGCCTAACCCTATCAATGAGTATTCTACCATATATTTTACCAGTCACACTAAGTAGGCAAATACCCCTATGGTTACCACATACTTCTCTCTCCCCTTTTCCTTTGTATAAAGGAACAATTATACCTGATTTCCAGTCCTCTGGAACCCTTCCCTCTTCCCAAGCCAATCTACACAACTTCCATATCCACTCCACAACAATCTCACCCCCATACCTAAGCATTTCACCACACACTCCATCAATTCCTGGGGCCTTTCCCAACTTAATCTTCTTCATCGCTTCCACTACTTCCACCCTACTGATCTCTTCCTCCCTCCTCTCATCTCTCTTCTCCCAGCCATTCCCCAACCACTTATACTGCACTGCTCTCACTCTCTACATTCAACAAATCCTCAAAGTGCTCCTTCCATCTCCTCAGTTTCTCTCTCTTCTCCACCAACAATCTATTATTCCTATCTTTCACTCCCCTACTATTTCCCCTTCCACACTGCCTTACTTTCTTTACCTCCTTCCAAAACAATTTCTTACTCTCCCTCCATTTCACACTCAGATTCCTCCCAAACTCTTCATCCACTTTCTTTTTACTCTCCTTCACCAGTCTCTTAACCTCCCTTCCCCTGCTCACATATACCTCTCTCTTCTCTCTCTCATCTTCTCCTCTACCTCTACTCGCTAACCATTCACCATATGCCTTCTTCTTTTGTTCCACAGCTCGTTTCACCTCATCATTCCACCATGCTGTCCCTTGCACACCCTTGCATCTCCTCCTCACTCCACAAACCGTCTCACACGCTGCGCCTATCTCTTCCATGAATATCTTACATATGTCTTCCACCCCTTCCATCTGCTCTAGCATATACCTTCCCAATCTTTCTTCCACTATGCTCTTATACTCTGTCATTTTCTCACTGTCTTGCAGCTTCTCCACTCTTCTCACAGGAGTTGCTTCCTCCTGTCTTCCCCTTCGTCTCCTCAACCACTTTCTTTGCAGCTCTATCTTGGCCATCACTAAGTGATGGTCCGAGACTCCATTCCCCCACCCTCTCCACACTCTTGCATCCAACACTTGTCTTCTCATTTGCTCATCCACACACACGTAGTCTATCATTGCCTTTCATTCAACAAGTTCACCATCCATCCTCCTCATTACTCTCCATGTATACCGTTGGATCAACTTATGCCGAAAGTAGGTGTTGGCTATTACCAACCCCTTACAAGCACAGATGTCCACCAAAGCACTTCCATTCCCATCTATGTCAGCTGGCACACCCCACTGACCAACCACTCCATCCGCTTGTACATTCCCAACTTTGCCATTCATGTCTCCAATCAACAGCACTCGCTCGCTCCTCTCAAACTTGTCCATACACGCTTCTACACTCACCCAAAACTCATCTATCACTCTTGCCACTTGATCCTCTGTCGAGGCATACACACACACAATCGCCCACGCTTGTATATCTACTTTCATCCTCACCCATACAATCCTTGCACCCACTGTTCCATACTCTCTTATATTCTCCTTCCACTTCTTGCTTATCATCAGACATACTCTCTCTCTTGCCCTCTCATTTTCATTGACTCCCGCACATATACCTAAACCATATTCCCATTCTCTCACCCTTTCACCTTTCCATTTAGTTTCAGTCAATCCACATATATCCACTTTTGCATCCTCAAGCACCTGAACAATCTCTCTCTCTCTTTCACTTCATCATTCACTCCTCTCACATTCCACGTCCCCACCCTAAGAATGTCCTTTGTCCGTTCCTTAGTCATCAACGTATGGTCCGTCCGGGTCTGAGGCGCTTTATTTGCTTTTTTAGTTAGTTCTTTTTACGGGGTGGGGCACTAACCCACCACCAACCCTTTTAGTCGCCTCGTACGACAAGCAGGGATACTGGGGGAGTATTCTTGAAACCCCCCCTACCCCCAGGGTATATATATATATATATATATATATATATATATATATATATATACAGTAATCACTCTAATATCTGGACGCCCAATATCCGAACATCCCCACTAACCGGACATAATCGTCCCGGGATCCAATATTCCCAAAATGGTCTGAAAACTGGAAGAAGAAAAAAAAAAAAAAAAAAAATCCCACCCGTAATTTGAACTTGCCGCGCGTGGTGCGGGAGAGCATTGTTGTGGCGCGTCATTCCTCCGACGTCCGATAGAGCGCCACTGCATCCTCCCCACTTTCCGCCTGTCTCTCGCCGCAAGTGCACGCTCGTCGTTATGGCCGCCCGCATGATTGCTTTTGTGGTGGTGCCTTACCTGCTGCATGCACTCCTGCTGCTCTCGGGCCTCCTCTTAGTGTGTGCGATGATGGCTCCGCCACCTGAGAAAAGGAAGAGAGTGGTGTTGACTCTGGAGAAGAAACAAGAAATATTGGAGAAAGTAGATGCGGGGTGGTCTTCTTCCCACATCCTACACGAGTTCAACCTGGCCCGATCTACTTTGTTCGATATTAAGAGATCCCGAGACAAACTCATGCAGTACACGGCTGACTTCTCGTCGAGAAGCAAACGCAACGTGGAGAGGAAGGTGATGTTTACTCCCAAGTTTGCTGAAATCGACCGCTCCACATTGATTTGGCATCGACAGCAACGTGCTGCTGGTGTGATGGTACGTGGAACAGAGCTGAAGGCTGCTGCTGAGAAGTTCGCCAGGCTTCTCGATGCCCTAGACTTCAAGGCATCCGAGGGTTGGCTCTTTGCGTTCAAGTTATGGCATGGCCTTACCAACCGTAAAGCTCATGGGGAAGCTTTGGACGCTAACGAGGATGGAGTTGACGAGTTTCGGCACAAGGTGAAGGGCTTGATCGACAGGGAGGGCCTCACTCTCGGTCAAGTCTACAACGCAGACGAAACTGGTCTATTCTATTGCTCACTGCCAATGAACACTCTAGCCGAGGAGACGGAGAAGCGTGTACCTGGCCGCAAGCTCTCCAAGGAACGGATATCTGCTTTGTGTTGTGCCAATGCTAACGGCATGCACCAGCTTAAGCCCGTTGTTGTTGGCCATGCAAAGCAGCCTCGGTGTCTTTGTGGGGTGATGGATGTCCTTCCTGTCGTCTGGTACCATTCTTTGAAGGCATGGTTTACAGCCATGATCTTCAAAGACTGGTTCCACCGCCACTTCGTCAAGGAGGTCATCAATTACCAGATGAAGACACTGGGAATCCCGCGCGACCAGATAAAGGCCCTCCATCTCCTCGACAATGCACCTGCCCACCCGTGCAACAAGGACTTGGTGGATGAGAATGGCCGGATTAGGTGCATGTTTCTGCCACCTAATACGACTGCTCTCATCCAACCAATGGACCAAGGAGTGATCATGGCAACAAAGCGCCTATACCGAAGGAAGTTCCTGGGCGAGGTGATGGTTGTTCTCGAGGACGAGGACGAGCACAGGGAGGGACGGGACACACGAGGCCAGCGGACTTTGGAAAACTTTCGCCGCTACAACATCAGGTCTGCGCTGTACAACTGGGCTAGTGCATGGAAGGAAGTCCCTGTGAAGACTCTGGAAAATGGTTGGTCTCGTCTGCTTCTCGGAACGGATGTGGAGTACGATTTTCTAGGGTTTGACGTGGATGACTTCCATGCATGGCTACGTACGCACGGTGACGATGTTGATGTGGACAATCTTCGTGAGTGGTTGGATGACGACGAGGGCAATCCTGGGTATCAAATATTGTCTGATATCGAGATCGCGTCTTCAGTTGCAGGTGTTAGTACCGAGCTTGAAGATTCTGACGAGGAAGGCGACGATCATGCGGACTCCTCTCAGCAGGATACTACTCCAGCCATCCCCAAGCTGAGCGCACTCCGGGAACATCTAGAGTTCATCCTAGACTACCTGGAACACCCGGACTGCGACAGGGAGATGGGGCCCTTGGGACTTGTGGAGGAAGTGCGTGCTTTCAGGCAGCGCATCATCAATCGTCAGAATCGTCGGTCATTGCCTCAATCAACCACTGACAGTTTTTTCAGGACCATGACCCCTGCTGCGCCCAGCCCTGGCTCCACTCCGTTGCCTCCCCAAGACAGGCCCTCATGCTCCAAGCCACAGCCCAGCACATCAGCCACGGTGGAGTCACCGCTCGACGTGAGTTTGCGGCTGTCTTCAGAGTCATCTGCAGTGGGTATGCCATCACCACGACCCAGCGACGCACCCCTAGGTCACCTGCCAGTGATACTCTCGGACTCTGACAGTGAATAAACAGCAAGAACTTCTCCACTAGACCACATGGGAATTTACAGTGTTGTGCAGTGAAAAAAACAGAGTGTTGTGTTAAGGATTTACAGTTGTGAGAGAAAAGACTAATTTGGAACAAAATTTAACGTAAATAGACTTGTTTGTTTTTGCTTTAGAAAATTATTAGAAGAATGGGAAAAGTTAAAGTGCAGAGTGCAACACTTAAAGTTACAATGGAGCATTAGTTAGACAAGAGTGCGCACTGTGAAGAGAACTGACTTCTGTGTGCGATTGACTAAGTTCAGTGCAAGACTTCATGAACAGTGTACTGGAAGTACTTCAGGAAATCCTTCTTACTGTCAGAGTCCGAGAGGAGGCGGTTATTCATCGAGGTGGCCATGGACTTGCTGTAAGTAGGCAGAATGTTCCATACTGTACTTTTTTCCATACTATACTTACCTCATTTCACTCTTTAATGTCCTTTATTGGTGTGAATAGGGTGTTAGGAGCTATGCATGTGAGTAGGAAGGTGTTTTTCTGAGTTAGGCTAGGTTAGGGTCCATAAGTACCAGTCCAGGCACCAGTCACCAGAATGTTTAATATGTATGAACCTACTTCTAAACCTTCATTTTATGCTTCTTTTCCATTTATTTCAGTCATTTATGTGCCTTATTGGTGTGATTTGGGTCTTAAATAGGTGCTATGCTTGTCCAGAGGGAGTTGTATAGGTGTTTCTCTGAGTTAGGGTCCATAAGTACAAGTCCATAAGCTGGAGCCCAATATCCGGACAAGACCACTATCCGGACCTGCCTATGGCTCTATTACGTCGGATATTGGAATGATTACTGTACATATATATATATATGTTCCGTACATATACATCTATCTATCCATCTATTGCCAGACGCCTCAATCCCGTTTGGGGTGGCCACAAACAAATCGCCTCCAAGTCGCCCTGTCCCCCGCCATTTCACTGCCCTGCTCCCAATTCAACCCCCTTCTCTCATATACCTCTCCACCCCATCCCTCCATCTCATCCTCGGCCTCCCCCTCCCTCTTCCCCCCTCCACCTCACTCACATACACTCTCTTCGTCAGTCTTTCACCCTCCATCCTCTCCACATGGCCAAACCACCTCAGTGTGTTCCTCATAACGCTTCCTATCACATCCACATCCACACCACAACGCTCCTTTATATCCTCATTTGTCAGTCTGTCTCTCCACGTGACTCCACAGGCTCCTCTTAAATAACTCATTTCCACTGCTCTCACTCTTGACTTGTGTCCTTCCAACAATGTCCAAGCTTCACTTCCGTACGTTAGAGTTGGTATCACAATACTGTCATGTAGTAACTTTTTCACTTGCATGCTCACTTCCCTGTTTCTTATCACTGCTTTCAAGGAACCAGCAACCTTTCTTCCCTGCTGTACCCTTTCAAGCACTTCACCCTCCAAACCTCCATCCTTACTCATCACACTACCCAAATACTTAAACGTACTCACATTTTCCAATTCCTCACCATCCAACCTCGCTGTACATTCACTAACTTCACCTCTCTCAAAGACCATCACTTTACTCTTCCCTACATTCACCTTTAGGTTCCGTTTCTTACACACTCTCTCAAACTCATCCACAAAGCCTTGCAGCTCCCCTTCGTCTTCACTCAACAACACAGTATCATCTGCAAACAACAGTACAGGGAGTTTCCAAACACTATCCTCTCTCACCAGGGCCACTCCAACATCCACTACCCTACCTTGTACTTCTTTTATTACCCCATCCATGTACAGATTGAACAACCATGGAGACATGACACATCCCTGTTTCAAACCAACTTTCAAAGAGAAAAATTCACTTAGTTCACCATCCACACGCACTGCAGCCTTTGCACCATCGTACATACTCTTCACAGCATTCAACAACTTCCCATCTACTCCATATATTCTTAACACTTTCCACAACCCTTGTCTATCCACCCTGTCATATACTTTCTCCAAATCCATGAAAGCTGCATACAACTTCTTTCCCTTCTCTAAAAACTTTTCCACTAAAGATCTAAGAATGAATATCTGATCTACACAATCTCTTCCCTTCCTAAAGCCTCCCTGTTCTTCTCCAACTAATTTCTCTGTTCTTTCTCTAACTCTGTCTATAAGTATCCTACCATACACTTTTCCTATTATACTAAGAAGACAAATGCCCCTATGATTACCACCCACTTCTTTTTCCCCTTTTCCTTTGTACAAGGGAATAATTATACCTGACTTCCAATCCTCCGGGACTCTACCTTCCTCCCAGGCCAATCTGCACATCTTCCACATCCATTCTACTACTATCTCTCCCCCATGCTTCAGCATTTCACCACACACTCCATCAATTCCTGGGGCTTTCCCCGATTTAACTTTCTTCATTGCTTCCACAACTTCTATCCTACTGATTTCTTCCTGTCTTCTCACCTCCCTCCTTCTCCCAGCCATTCCCCAGCCACTTATACTCGCATTACTTCCATCCTCTATGTTCAACAATTCCTTAAAGTGTTCTCTCCATCTGCTCACTTTTTCTCCCTTCTCCACTAGTAATCTACCATTTTTATCTTTCACTCCCCTGATAACTTCACTTCCACCCTGTCTTACTCTTTTCACTTCTCTCCAGAACATTTTCTTACAGTCCCTCCACTTTACACTCAAATTCCTTCCAAATTCCTCATCCACTCTCTTCTTACTCTCTCTTACTAATCTTTTCACCTCTCTCTTTCTTTCTACATATAACTCTCTCTTCCGCCTCTCAACTTCTTCCACGCCCCTATTTCTCATCCATTCATTGTATGCTTTCTTCTTTTGTGTCAGCCTGTTTCACCTCTTCAGTCCACCACGCTGTTCCTTGCACCCTCTTCCGTCTTCTCTTCCTTCCACACACCACATCACATGCTGCACATATTTCTTCTGTAAATATCTTACACACACCTTCCACGTCTCCCATCTGCTCCAATTCATATTTGCCCAATCGTTCCTCCACTTCTCTCTTATACTCTGCCTTTTTCTCATCCTCTTGTAACCTCTCCACTCTCCTTGCAACTACTCCTTCCTCTCATCTTTCCTTTCTTCTATTCCTCCATCTTACTTGCATCCTAATTCTGGCCACCACCAAGTAGTGGTCAGAAAGTCCACTCCCCCAACCTCTATACACTCTTGCATCCTTTACACATCTTCGCATCCTTTCATCCACACACATAATCAATCATTGCCTTCCTTTCATTCAGTTCACCACCCACCCTTCTCATCACTCGCCATGTATACCTGTGGATCATTTTATGCCTGAAGAGGGTATTGGCTATCACCAACCCCCTCCCAGCACAAATGTCCACTAACGCACTCCCATTCTCATCTATCTCAGCAGGCACACCCCACTCACCAACTATTCCATCCATCTTCACATTACCAACTTTACCATTCATATCACCAATCAAAAACACTCTCTCATTCCTTCCAAACTTTTCCATGCACACTTCCACATTTGTCCAGAACTCTTCTCTCACTCTTCTAGCACGATCTTGCGTTGGCGCATACACACACACAATCGCCCACATTTGTATTCCAACTTTCAACTTTACCCACACAATCCTTGACCCAACTGATCCATACTGTCTTATGCTCTTCTTCCATCTTTTACTCACAACTATACATACTCCTTCCTTTGCCCTCTCATTCTCATCTACTCCTGCACATATACCCCATCCATACTCCCATTCTCTCACACTTTCTCCTCTCCATTTTGTTTCAGTTATTCCACATACATTCACTTTCGCACCCTCAAGCACCTGGACAATCTCTCTCTCTTTCACCTCATCATTCGCTCCTCTTACATTCCATGTACTCATTACCAAGTCCTTCGTCCGGTCCTGGGTCGTCATCGTTTGGTCAGTCCTTGTCCGAGGCTTCTTGTTTGTTTTTTTAGTTAGCTGTTTTCCGGGGAGGGACACTAACCCTCCGCCAACCCTTTTAGTCGCCTTTTACGACAAGCAGGGATACTGGGGGAGTATTCTTGAAAACCCCCCTACCCCCAGGGGTACATATATATATATGTATATATATATATATATATTTATATATATATATTATATATATATGTATATATATATATATATATATATATATATATATATATATATTTATATATATATATATATATATATATATATACATAATATATATATTATATATATATATATATATATAATATATATATATATATATATATATATATATATATATATATATATATATATATATATATATATATATATATATATATATATATATGTATATACATAATGAATATATTATATATATATATATATATATATATATATATATATATATATATATATATATATATATATATATATATATATATATATATATATATATATATATATATATATATATATATATATATATATATATATATATATATATATATATATATATATATATATATATATATTGTGGTAGGTGGGGGCGCTCACCATCCACTCACTCGATGTAGTGCTGCTCTCGGGTGTCTGCCCTATCCTCTCCATCCTTCTTTTCTTCCATTCTCTTCTGTCTTTCTTTCCTTCATTCTTTCCTTGTCCTTCTGCCTACGGGTGACTTTACACTCCCTCTTCTGTCTTTCTTTCCTTCATTCTTTCCACTTCCTTCAGCCTGTGGGTGACTCTACACTGAGTGACAAGCCAAATGGTTTCCTGTGCACCAGGAAACCATTTACTACGCTGGGTGGTAACTATTTAACCAAATTTTGGCGCCTGGTGGTTCAGTGGGTAATTACTGCGCTCCAATCAGATTGAGTCGGTGAAGGTTTATATCCAAGGGATGGTTGGGGTTAATTGCTCATGTAATGCCACTCGGGGATGAGTGAGGTTGGTCACTCTCATCTTAAATGTCGGGACCAACTGCCTAGCCCTGGGCTCCTATGCTCCTCATGGGGCAATGTAGGATTGGGTATATTATATATATATACATATATATATATATATATATATATATATATATATATATAGCTACAAAACATTATAATCTTAAGATATACAACTTTGTTGATGATTCATAGTTATTTAATGAAGGCTTAAGTTTGTGAATGTACAAAGACTCCAAAATTCGCAGTTCCATTCTGTCATTACTACTATGTAAAATACTGAAATTATCCATATCACAAGTATGGCCCATATCGAAACAGTGGTTCCTAATCTCTGACAAAGTTGGGTTAGACAGTGGCAAAGATGTTCCATGAGACAAGCCTCTGTGCTCACACACACGAATTTTGAGGTTCCGAATTGAACTCCCAATATATCTAGCTGCACAGCTAGAACAGGCATATAAATATACTATGTTTGAGCACAGTGGCTTTGGGATATTATCTTTACATCGAAAAAATGAACCTAAAGTAAAAGGATTTACAAATACAAATCTGAATGAGATTTGAGGATAGACACACTTGAGTATTTTCAAAGGCTAGTTCCTAATATTATAACTGACATGACCATAAAAGGGAAACTTAATATAATGAATGTCCTTAGTTGCAATTGCTGCTTTCCTAGAACCACATAGTTTCTGGTTTAAAAAATCTTTTACCATCCTATGAAATAACATAGTAGGGTAATTATTATTGAAGAATTTACTCAGGAAATCAATTTCATTATGAAAAGATGTCCAATTTAAACTAAGTGCATAGCATCTATGAAGTAAAGTTCGTACTGAATTCAGCTTATATATGTTAGGTACAAATTATAAGAAATTCAGACCCAAACCAGTGAATGATTCCTTCCTGTAAACAGAAGTACCTAAGTAACTACCACAATTGGTTAGCTGAATATCTAAGAAAGAGAGCAAGTCATTATTCTCAGTTTCAACAGTGAACTTCATATTAGAATGCTTGGAATTCAGGTAGTCTAGAAACTTTTATCGTAGGTATGTTGATGACTGTTTTTTTATTGTTCAAAGAATCTGATCATGTTGTAAAGTTTCTAGACTACCTGAATTCCAAGCATTCTAATATGAAGTTCACTGCTGAAACTGAGAATAATGACTTGCTCTCTTTCTTAGATATTCAGCTAACCAATTGTGGTAGTTACATAAGTACTTCTGTTTACAGGAAGGAACCATTCAATGGTTTGGGTCTGAATTTCTTATCATTTGTACCTAACATATATAAGCTGAATTCAGTACGGACTTTACTTCATAGATGCTATGAACTTTATTTTTTTTTATTTTTTTTATTTTTTTGACATCTTTTCATGATGAAATTGATTTCCTGAGTAAATTCTTCAATAATAATTACCCCACTATGTTATTTCTTAGGATGGTAAAAGATTTTTTAAACTAGACACTATGTGGTTCTAGGAAGGCAGCAACTGCAGCTAAGGACATACATTATATTAAGTTTCCCTTTTATGGTCATGTCAGTTATAATATTAGGAACCAGCTTTTGAAAATACTCAAGTGTGTCTATCCTCAAATCTCATTCAGATTTGTATTTGTAAATCCTTTTACTGTAGGTTCGTTTTTTCGATGTAAAGATAATATCCCAAAGCCACTGTGCTCAAACATAGTATATTTATATGCCTGTTCTAGCTGTGCAGCTAGATATATTGGGAGTTCAATTCGGAACCTCAAAATTCGTGTGTGTGAGCACAAAGGCTTGTCTCATGGAACATCTTTGCCACTGTCTAACCCAACTTTGTCAGAGATTAGGAACCACTGTTTCGATATGGGCCATACTTGTAATATGGATAATTTCAGTATTGTACATAGTAGTAATGACAGAATGGAACTGCGAATTTTGGAGTCTTTGTACATTCACAAACTTAAGCCTTCATTAAATAACTATGAATCATCAACAAATTTATATATATATATATATATATATATATATATGCCTTCGTCTCTAGCTTCCTTTCTGGTCGTTCCATAGCTGCTGTGGTAGGCAGCCACTATTCTTCTCCAAGAGCTATCAACAATGGTGTTCCTCAGGGCTCTGTCCTATCACCAACCCCTCTTCCTTCTATTCATCAATGACCTTATAAGCTGTACCTCTAACACTGTCCACTCATGTGCTGATGACCCCACTCTTCACCTTTCCACTCACTTCCCGGAGCGTCCATCTCAGCAGTTGCTTCAACAAACAAGGGATGAGGCAATGGCACACCTAATATTTGACTTGGCTTATATCCCTGAGTCTGGTAAAAGTAATCTTGTTGATTTTAATGCATCAAAACTCAGTTCTTACATTTTTCGACTCGACAAAATTTCTCGCAGGAGTATCCTCTAGTTTTTAACAATATCCAACCCAATCCTGCATCATCTTTTAACATACTTGGGGTTTCATTCTCATGGGATTTATCTTGGAAAGATCATATTACCTCTTATAAAATCTGCTTCCAAATGATTAGGTGTGCTAAGCCTATTACGTGCCTTCTAAACCCCTGCACAGTTGTTGACTTTATACACGGGTTTTATTCGCCCCTGTGTAGATTACAACTCTCATGTGTGGGGAGGCTCCCCACATACAGCTCTTCTCCAAAAGGTGGAGTCAAAGGCTTTTCGTCTCATTAACTCTCCTCCCCTTGCTGGCTTTCTTCAACCTCTGTCTCTTCACTGCACTGTTGCATCTTTATCTCTTTTCGATCCCTATTCAATGGTCAGTGCTCCTCTGAATTGTCTACTTGCATCCCTCCACCACTACGGTGGGTGTAGCACCCGTCTAGCAACAAACTCTCATCCCTCTTCTGTCCAGCTCTCTAATGCAAGAGTTAAATATTACTCCCAGGCCTTCATGTATGCAACAGGTCAATTCTGAAACTGTCTCTCTGTCTGTATTTCCTACTGCCTATGATCTCCAGGCTTTTAAACGCAGTGTGTCCAACCTCCCAAATTTTTCCCTAACTGACCACAAAAATCACGTACCACATGTTGAAGATAGAATTTGCTCATAATAGTACCTTACAGTGGTTACAAACTATTTTTTTTTTTTTTTTAATAGTGGACTGTGTATAGCCAGTTGTTAGCTCATGGAACTGGGCCTGTTACACAACTTGAATACAAAATTGTGGTTGGGTGAATTTTGATGGGTCTTCCTTATGAGATAGGAATGGATCTTCTTGGTTACAAGTCAAATCAATTGTCCAATCCGACTACACTTGGTCATCAGCTACTCTGGAAAGGGGTGTAGAATCTTTGTTGAGTAATAATAAGTTGAATTCAGTCATTCATATTAACTCATTATAGCAAAGGATCCATGCCAGAATTAGAGCAAATACTGTACAATGTACTTCCAGGTGAAATAATGCACTTCTTTGCATCCTCCGATTTAAAAATGCGGCAGATATTTTACTGAGCAGCTGCCAGTGGAGGTGGTAGATTACACATGTGAAATATTGTGTTAGTGTGGAACTTTAAAAAAAAATCTCAAAAGGCAGATGTAATATATTTGATAAGTAAATTTCTTCTTATCGACAAAGGATGCGAAGTCTGTAAATACACTGAAAATGTCTTCCAGTATGAAAATCTATAGATTAAGCCTCTGTATCAAACCAAATCTGACAATCTGAAAATAGTAACAAACTCCGTAGATTTAAAGATAAGTCTGTAGAAGTGGCAACACTGCCACTGGGTTACTCAAGTCAGCAAGGACGAATCAGTGTGATGTATTCCTAATTTTTTTTTTTTTGTAAGAGAATGAATGGAAAGGAAAAACCAAGGAAATAAAATAAAACAAGTCCATGTGGCTAAAGGCATCCTACATTCGTAAAATATTTATAACAACTGGATTTAAATAAATGTGGATTAAATGTTTGTGGGAAGCAACTCCCACGAAATGAATTCCAGAGGGTAGTAGTTTGGGGGATAAATGAATTTTGATAAGCAGATGTTCTGCATTGCGAGGGAGAGAGTGTGAGTCATGGGCGCTCCCAGCTGCTCAAGCATTCTGGGAGAAAATATGAAGGGGAGACACAATTGAAGCATGTTCGTTGGAGCATTTACAGTAAAAATATCAGTAAAATAATGCTAAAGATGCAACATCCCCACGTACTGATAATGGAGGAAGGTCCTGCGTAAAGGCAGGATTACTGATTTATCTAATAGCTTTATTCTGAATTTCGTCCAACTGCCTCAATCCAACCTTTCCACAACCACTCCACAGAGGCGAATAGCATTCGATCTATGAATGCACATGACTTTTATTTATTTTGGCCAACTGTTCGTTAGTGAAAAATTCACAAACTCTGTACTGAAATCCCAATTTTTTAGAAGCATTTTTAGCAAGGGATTTTAACATAAGCTGTCCAGCTTAGGTTGGTGTTTAGTGACACCTAGGATATCAACTGTAGTGGATATAGGAATACTGACATCATTTAAAATTATGTGGAAGTCTGAGGAAGTCTTTCTGTCGGAGAAATTACTTTATTTAGTTTTCTGAGCATTAAAAGAGACCAGATTTGTTTGTCCCCATTGGTTAATTTTAGAAAGACCCTGGTTTAGAGAAATTGTTGTGTTTATTTGGTAATTTATAATATCCAATTGTGTAAAGGAGGTACTAAATGTGAAAGAACTACGAAGTGTTGAGTCATCAGCATAAGAGGTTGTGAGTGACAGATAGGTCATTTATATGAATGAGAAAGAGGGTTGGAGTGACAGATAGGTCATTTATATGAATGAGAAAGAGGGTTGGGGCCAAAACTGATCCTTGAGGTACACCAGCATTTATGGAATGAAATTGGGAATAAGTTCCAACTACCATGACCAGTAATTTTCTATTATGAAGGTAAGAAGAAGTTAGAGAAACCAGTGATGCAAGGCCATAGTGTGACATCTTAAGACAATATGGCCTGGTGCCATACTCTGTCAAACACTTTTGAAATGCCAAGTACTATTGTGTGTGTTTCACCATGTCGATCTACTGTTTCGTTAATCTGATGGGTAAGATGGCAAAGAATGTCTACAGTTGAACGTTCTTATCTAAATCCATACTGCCGATCATTGATTAATTTATTAATTTCTAGGTGCTTGCCTATGTGTTTGTTTAGTAGTGTCTCAAAAACTATACCAAGAAGAGAAGTTATAGCAATTGGTTTAGAGTTTGATGGATCAGAAGTGACCCCTTTTTAGGAACAGGATGGGTATTTGCTTCTTTCCAAGAGGCTGGAAAACTTGAGGTACAGAAGCATAAGTGGAAAAATTTTGCCTATGCAGGAGCCAACACTGGGGAGCAATTTCTACGTATTACTGAAGGAATTTCATCTGGACCAGTAGCTTTGTCTATTAAGATATTCTGTAATACAGCTTGTATCTTGTGTGCTTTTTGAAAGGAGGTATTTGAGGAGAATCAAAATCAAGTACAGGAATATTGTGATTTTCCGTATTCAGGGTTGAGTTTGTTGAAAAAATAGCAACAAGAAGGTTGGCTTTTCCACATGGTTCACTTACAAGATTTCCACTGGGGGACTGTAACGGTGGAATGGATGAGGTGATAGTTAAGTTAGATTTGAATGAATTAAGGGTGGACCAAAATATTCTGTTATCATTTGGGTTGTTTAGTAGTTTGTTAGCTTGTCTATGAAGAAAGTTTGATATAGAAAGATTGATAATAGTTTTGGCATGGTTTCTGATATTTCTATAATAGTTAAAGGCTTCTTTAGTTTTGGTCCTTGTATATGTGTTATAGGCTATTGTTTTATGTTCGGTTACTCTAGCACAATTGTGGTCAAACTATTTAGATGAATTACATCTTCTTCTGTAACTACGATGGGGAATGAATGTTTCCATGCCGACTTTAATGAAATCCTGTATATGGGCCAATGTGGAATTTGCATCTTGAGAAAAAGGAGGTCCAAGGAACATCCATGAAAAAATTTTGGAGACCCTCCCAGTCTGCCCTGTTGTAGTGCCATTTAGTCACCACGACAGGTTCAGAGCAGGAGGGTGTGGTAGGTGTTGAACCGGTGGCTTGTATCAGACACTGATCCGAGGATCCGAGGGGGGGCTCTACTTCGACATAATAATTATCTGAACTGGCTGTAGGAAACAAGTCCAATAGATGGGGATTTTGACTGGGGTTGTCTGGTACACTGGTAGGATGACTGACTAACTGGGTGAGATTAAATGAGTCTCCAAATAGCTCACATTCAAGACCAGAGTCATAAGTTCTGGCTGAATAAGCGAGCCATGCAACATTAAGGACATCAAAATCACCCAGAATAGTAATTTCTGATGCAGTATTATGTAGAGGACACAGCTGTGAAGACAGTCAAAGAAACCAGGCTCTGGAGGGGCATCGGAGGAATGATAAACACAACAGGAATACTTAATTTTACCAAAAGAATGTAATCTGTAGATAGCACAGTTGAAATAAGATCAATTAAATTTAGTAATCTCCTCCAGGGCAATTTCTGATTTAGCAAGGCAAAATACTCCTCCTTTGGGTCTGAAATTTTGAATCAAGATATAACCAAGAAAATTAAATTTAGCTAAATCAGAGGTGGAGCTTACTTGAATCACTGTCAAAAATAGCAGATCTGGGGATTCAAACTGGAGGAAATTATGAAAAGAGCTGATGTTGATGTGAAGTCCCCTAATACTGTAGAAGAAAATTTTACTGCACTGACGAGCAGCTTTGGGGCGCCGCAACGATGAAGGTGGCACAGTCGCTTGATGACGACCGGGAGGGCCCTGTGCAGACGACCAAGCCCTGCTGGTGGTGGTCATCCGAGAAACCACCGCACTAACTGCCAGTACTGCAGCAGCCATGGTTCCTTTTATGGGGGAGGGGGGAAGCAGAGATGTGTTGTGGAATGTGTATGATATGTAATGACAAGATAGGTGTTTTATGGAGAGAGGATAGTTGGTTTAAGGCAATGTGATATAATGTGGATGTGTGCGTTGTGTAATGAGGGCAGCCTGATGCCCTCTGATGTGTGAGGCAGAAAGATGTGTAACGAACTACCATGGCCTAGGAGAGAAAATAGAATCCTGGGTATCCCGTTGTCTTGGCGGTAGTACTTCCCTGGGCAGGGCTGCCTACCCCTACTACTCACAAAGTGGGCTGGCAGTCCTTCCTCCTACTTGGTATCAAGTCACTGGGTTATTCAAGTCAGCAGGGACAAAGTAGTGTGATGTATCCCTAAGGAAACGGGTCAGCAAGCAAACAGTCCTTCCTCCTACTTGGTATGTTTCACACCAGTCTGGGATTCAAGAATTCATCTGAGAGTAACCATGGTGTCTTGGAGACCCAACATCACGGAGTCTTACACCAGGAAGATGACACAGGAAGTTGTAACTCAGCCAGTTACCCACATGGGCAATGAGAGGGACGGACAAGAAAGACATGGAGAACCTACAACTGGCATCCATATTCCCACCAGGCAGTCTAGGAAAAATGATGCCAAACGCAAACCACAAACTCATATACAACAAGCAACACTAATATCTATATGGGTATGATGCAAGAACAACATGGTGGTAAAAACATATGAAAAGCCACCAGAAAATACAAATAAACCACAAAGGAAAAGAAATCACTGAAGGGACGACCAACAAAAATAAATAAGGAAGCATATTAAATAAGCTGCATCAGTGAAGGCAAGTAGTCAGTCCTCAAAAGAACGAAAAAAAGGGGATTCAATTTGAAAGGCTGATCAAAGTAAATTCTGAAATGTCAGGCATGTCCTAACACAAGAAAATTTAACAAACTCACTTAACAATGGTTCTGAAAAAAACAAATTGAAAAATGAAAAACAAAGCAAAGGCACTGGGACTAGATGACAACACAAAGATAAATGAACAATGCTATGCACCTACAGTTTATGGCTGTGTTGGAATGCACAAAACCATCCCTGAGAAAGTTAATGGGAAGAAAGTATATGTCCTGCCAATGATTTTCCATCGAAAATTCTCTCCCCTGCTGAATGATTTAAAGGAAGCTTACCAAATTCTAGGCTGTGCTTTGGTAGTATATGGCACTACTCCTTGTGTGCCTATAAATAAAGGTTTTATTAGGTTTTACTCTAAAACCTGCCAATTTCACGCAATCCTTTTTCTGCTTACGACATTTCCCACTCTAAAACTGAACACCAGAAACACAAGCAGAATGAATGGAGGAAGGAAAAACAAAGGAAATAAAATAAAACAAGTCCATGTGCCTAAAGGCATCCTACATTCGTAAAATATTTATAACAACTGGATTTAAATAAATGTGGATTAAATGTTTGTGGGAAGCAACTCCCACGAAGTGAATTCCAGAGGGTAGTAGTTTGGGGGATAAATGAATTTTGATAAGCAGATGTTCTGCATTGCGAGAGAGAGAGTGTGAGTCATGGGCGCTCCCAGCTGCTCAAGCATTCTGGGAGAAAATATGAAGGGGAGACACAATTGAAGCATGTTCGTTGGAGCATTTACAGTAAAAATATCAGTAAAATAATGCTAAAGATGCAACATCTCCACGTACTGATAATGGAAGAAGGTCCTGCGTAAAGGCAGGATTACTGATTTATCTAATAGCTTTATTCTGAATTTCGTCCAACTGCCTCAATCCAACCTTTCCACAACCACTCCACAGAGGCGAATAGCATTCAATCTATGAATGCACATGACTTTTATATATTGTGGCCAACTGTTCGTTAGTGAAAAATTCACAAACTCTGTACTGAAATCCCAATTTTTTAGAAGCATTTTTAGCAAGGGATTTTAACATAAGCTGTCCAGCTTAGGTTGGTGTTTAGTGACACCTAGGATATCAACTGTAGTGGATATAGGAATACTGACATCATTTAAAATTATGTGGAAGTCTCAGGAAGTCTTTCTGTCGGAGAAATTACTTTATTTAGTTTTCTGAGCATTAAAAGAGACCAGATTTGTCTGTCCCCATTGGTTAATTTTAGAAAGACCCTGGTTTAGAGAAATTGTTGTGTTTATTTGGTAATTTATAATATCAAATTGTGTAAAGGAGGTACTAAATGTGAAAGAACTACGAAGTGTTGAGTCATCAGCATAAACTCTGTACTGAAATCCCAATTTTTAGAAGCATTTTTAGCAAGGGATTTTAACATAAGCTGTCCAGCTTAGGTTGGTGTTTAGTGACACCTAGGATATCAACTGTAGTGGATATAGGAATACTGACATCATTTAAAATTATGTGGAAGTCTGAGGAAGTCTTTCTGTCGGAGAAATTACTTTATTTAGTTTTCTGAGCATTAAAAGAGACCAGATTTGTTTGTCCCCATTGGTTAATTTTAGAAAGACCCTGGTTTAGGGAAATTGTTGTGTTTATTTGGTAATTTATAATATCCAATTGTGTAAAGGAGGTACTAAATGTGAAAGAACTACGAAGTGTTGAGTCATCAGCATAAGAGTGTATTGGGTTGTGAGTGACAGATAGGTCATTTATATGAATGAGAAAGAGGGTTGGAGTGACAGATAGGTCATTTATATGAATGAGAAAGAGGGTTGGGGCCAAAACTGATCCTTGAGGTACACCAGCATTTATGGAATGAAATTGGGAATAAGTTCCAACTACCATGACCCGTATTTTTCTATTATGAAGGTAAGAAGAAGTTAGAGAAACCAGTGATGCAAGGCCATAGTGTGACATCTTAAGACAATATGGCCTGGTGCCATACTCTGTCAAACACTTTTGAAATGCCAAGTACTATTGTGTGTGTTTCACCATGTCGATCTATTGTTTCGTTAATCTGATGGGTAAGATGGCAAAGAATGTCTACAGTTGAACGTTCTTATCTAAATCCATACTGCCGATCATTGATTAATTTATTAATTTCTAGGTGCTTGCCTATGTGTTTGTTTAGTAGTGTCTCAAAAACTATACCAAGAAGAGAAGTTATAGCAATTGGTTTAGAGTTTGATGGATCAGAAGTGACCCCCTTTTTAGGAACAGGATGGGTATTTGCTTCTCTCCAAGAGGCTGGAAAACTTGAGGTACAGAAGCATAAGTGGAAAAATTTTGCCTATGCAGGAGCCAACACTGGGGAGCAATTTCTATGTATTACTGAAGGAATTTCATCTGGACCAGTAGCTTTGTCTATTAAGATATTCTGTAATACAGCTTGTATCTTGTGTGCTTTTTGAAAGGAGGTATTTGAGGAGAATCAAAATCAAGTACAGGAATATTGTGATTTTCCGTATTCAGGGTTGAGTTTGTTGAAAAAATAGCAACAAGAAGGTTGGCTTTTCCACATGGTTCACTTACAAGATTTCCACTGGGGGACTGTAATGGTGGAATGGATGAGGTGATAGTTAAGTTAGATTTGAATGAATTAAGGGTGGACCAGAATATTCTGTTATCATTTGGGTTGTTTAGTAGTTTGTTAGCTTGTCTATGAAGAAAGTTTGATATAGAAAGATTGATAATAGTTTTGGCATGGTTTCTGATATTTCTATAATAGTTAAAGGCTTCTTTAGTTTTGGTCCTTGTATATGTGTTATAGGCTATTGTTTTATGTTCGGTTACTCTAGCACAATTGTGGTCAAACTAGTTAGATGAATTACATCTTCTTCTGTAACTACGATGGGGAATGAATGTTTCCATGCCGACTTTAATGAAATCCTGTATGTGGGCCAATGTGGAATTTGCATCTTGAGAAAAAGGAGGTCCAAGGAACATCCATGAAAAAATTTTGGAGACCCTCCCAGTCTGCCCTGTTGTAGTGCCATTTAGTCACCACGACAGGTTCAGAGCAGGAGGGTGTGGTAGGTGTTGAACCGGTGGCTTGTATCAGACACTGATCCGAGGATCCGAGGGGGGGCTCTACTTCGACATTATAATTATCTGAACTGGCTGTAGGAAACAAGTCCAATAGATGGGGATTTTGACTGGGGTTGTCTGGTACACTGGTAGGATGACTGACTAACTGGGTGAGATTAAATGAGTCTCCAAATAGCTCACATTCAAGACCAGAGTCATAAGTTCTGTCTGAATAAGCGAGCCATGCAACATTAAGGACATCAAAATCACCCAGAATAGTAATTTCTGATGCAGTATTATGTAGAGGACACAGCTGTGAAGACAGTCAAATAAACTGGGCTCTGGAGGGGCATTAGAGGAATGATACACACAACAGGAATACTTAATTTTACCAAAAGAATGTAATTGGTAGATGGCATAGTTGAAATAAGACCAATTAAATTTAGTAATCTCCTCCAGGGTAATTTCTGATTTAGCAAGGCAAAATACTCCTCCTTTGGGTCTGAAATTTTGAATCAAGATATAACCAAGAAAATTAAATCTAGCTAAATCAGAGGTGCTTACTTGAGTCACTGTCAAAAATAGCAGGTCTGGGGATTCAAACTGGAGGAAATTATGAAAAGAGCTGATGTTGATGTGAAGTCCCCTAATACTGCAGAAGAAAATTTTACCGCACTGATGAGCAGTTTTGGGGCGCCGCAACGATGAAGTTGGCACAGTCGCTTGATGACGACCGGGAGGGCCCTATGCAGACGACCCAGCCCTGCCGGTGGTGGTCATCCGAGAAACCACCGCACTAACTGCCAGTACTGCAGCAGCCATGGTTCCTTTTATGGGGGAGGGGGGAAGCAGGGATGTGTTGTGGAATGTGTATGATATGTAATGACAAGATAGGTGTTTTATGGAGAGAGGATAGCTGGTTTAAGGCAATGTGATATAATGTGGATGTGTGCATTGTGTAATGAGGGCAGCCTGATGCCCTCTGATGTGTGAGGCAGAAAGATGTGTAACCAGCTACCATGGCCTAGGAGAGAAAATAGAATCCTGGCTATCCCGTTATCTTGGCGGTAGTACTTCCCTGGGCAGGGCTGCCTACCCCTACTACTCACAAAGTGGGCTGGCAGTCCTTCCTCCTACTTGGTATCAAGTCACTGGGTTATTCAAGTCAGCAGGGACAAAGTAGTGTGATGTATCCCTTAGGAAACGGGTCAGCAAGCAAACAGTCCTTCCTCCTACTTGGTATGTTTCACACCAGTCTGGGATTCAAGAATTCATCTGAGAGTAACCATGGTGTCTTGGAGACCCAACATCACGGAGTCTTACACCAGGGAGATGACACAGGAAGTTGTAACTCAGCCAGTTACCCACATGGGCAATGAGATGGACGGACAAGAAAGACATGGAGAACCTACAACTGGCATCCATATTCCCAGCAGGCAGTCTAGGAAAAATGATGCCAAAGGCAAACCACAAACTCATATACAACCAGCAACACTAATATCTATATGGGTATGATGCAAGAACAACATGGTGGTAAAAACATATGAAAAGCCACCAGAAAATACAAATAACAAACTACAAAGGAAATGAAGCCACTGAAGGGACGACCAACAAAAATAAATAAGGAAGCATATTACATGAGCTGCATCAGTGAAGGCAAGTAGTCAATCCTCAAAAGAACAAAAAAAAGGGGATTCAATTTGAAAGGCTGATCAAAGTAAATTCTGAAATGTCAGGCATGTCCTAACACAAGAAAATTTTACAAACTCACTTAACAATGGTTCTGAAAAAAACAAATTGAAAAATGAAAAACAAAGCAAAGGCACTGGGACTAGATGACAACACAAAGATAAATGAACAATGCTATGCACCTACAGTTTATGGCTGTGTTGGAATGCACAAAACCATCCCTGAGAAAGTTAATGGGAAGAAAGTATATGTCCTGCCAATGATTTTCCACTGAAAATTCTCTCCCCTGCTGAATGATTTAAAATAAAGGAAGCTTACCAAATTCTAGGCTGTGCTTTGGTAGTATATGGCACTACTCCCTGTGTGCCTATAAATAAAGGTTTTATTAGGTTTTACTCTAAAACGTGCCAATTTCACGCAATCCTTTTTCTGCTTACGACATTTCCCACTCTAAAACTGAACACCAGAAACACAAGCAACTAAGCCTTTATTCATGAATACACTTGCACAACTGAGGTCAGGGAAGGTAATACCAGCTCAAGCAGCATTACAGACTCTTCAGGTTTACAAAGTCTTACTACAGATGTTTATGAGGCTGACTTACAACACAGCTGAGTGGGAAGATTATCTTCATTTTGAACAAATGTTCAAATGAACTTTTCCTTCTCATGTTTTGTAACACTACAGAAAGCCTAGATTTCACCCTGCAAGAAAATTTTCTTTAATTATGAACCCACATCTACAGGTAAACTAGGGATGAACAGATTCAGAGGCAGCTGACATACAAGTTGCACTTGTATGTCTAGCTTACATGGATGCTATGATGAGTGGGAATGTTAACTCTAAGGGTATTCTAAGTGCCTGGGTGTAGCAGTCAGCCAACATCAATGTGATTCTGACCAGAATAATTAGGAGACTGGGAACCCTAACCTGGACACTGTGCAGAAACACAGCACTGCAGGCATTAAATTCCCTTAGCTAGTAAATGGACAGAAAATACAATACAGTACCTGCTGGTCCAATGGCATGACACTCCTGGCCTATCTGCAATATTCCTTCCTCAATGGTCCCCTGTTCACCAAATGGATGATTTTCACAGGCCTGTGTATAAAAAGTAAGGTTACTGTGCCATACAGTAATTCACTTATGTGTTGCATTTTATGCTATAAATCTCCACTGCAAGCTACCTGAAATGCTGATATATCAGTTTTTCCCAAATCACAGTACCAGTTGTTGCTATGTCAAAAGTTGTACTATTTCAAGCACATCCCTGATCAATATGGATGAATGACTGTACATTCAGTGTTTACCAAGTATATCTCCCTTTCATTCTAATGTCAGATGACTAACCCACTGTTCTTCTTTTTTTTTTTTTTTTTAATGCGAGGAAGAAGGAACCAAAGGCCATGAGCCCGCAGTAACAGTTCCCTCCAAGAGAAAAACAAAATACAATAGAGAGCCAAATTCAAGATCCGATCATTTTGAGATGCCTGGACACACTGCGTTTGAAAGACTGGAGATCATAGGCAGGAGGAAATACAGACAGAGGGAGACAGTTCCAGAGCTGACCTGTTGCATGAATGAAAGACTGGGAGTAACGGTTAACTCTTGCATTAGAGAGTTGGACAGAAAAGGGATGAGAGTTTGCTGCTAGATGGGTGCTACGCGCCCGTCGTAGAGGTGGAGGAATGCAAGCAGACAGTTCAGAGGAGCAGTGACCATTAAAGCAGCGATAGAAAAGAGATAAAGATGCAACAGTGCGGCGAAGAGACAGAGGTTGAAGGGAGTCAGTAAGAGGAGGAGAGTTAATGAGACGAAAAGCCTTTGACTCCACCCTATTGAGAAGAGCTGTATGTGGGGAGCCTCCCCACACATGAGAGTTGTACTCCACACAGGGGCGGATAAAACCCCTGTATAGAGTCAACAATTGTGCAGGGGTGAAGAAAGAAGCGGAGTCGGCTTAGCACACCCAATCTCTTGGAAGCAGATTTTACAAGAGATGTAATATGATCTTTCCAAGATAAGTCCCGAGTAAATGAAACCCCAAGCATGTTCAAGGATGATGCAGGATTAATCTGAATATTATTAAACATTAGTGGGTATACCTGTGGAAGATTTTGTCGGGTTGATAGGTGTAAGAACTGAGTCTTAGAAGCATTAAAGACAACCATATTATTTTTACCCCAGTCAGAGATATGAGCCAAGTCAGACATTAGGTGTGCCATAGCCTCATCCCTTGTTTCTTGAAGTAACTGTTGAGATGGGCGTTGCGGGAACCGAATGGAAAGGTGAAGGGTGGAGTCATCAGCGTATGAGTGGATAGGGTTAGATGTACAGCTTAGAAGATCATTGATGAATAAAAGGAAGAGAGTTGGTGATAGGACAGAGCCCTAAGGAACACCACTGTTGATAGATCTAGGAGAAGAACGATGGCCGTCTACGACAGCAGCTATAGAACGACCAGAAAGGAAGCTAGCGATGAAGGTACAGATAGAAGGATAGAAACCGTAGGAGGGCAGTTTGGAAATTAAAGATTTATGCCAGACTCGATCGAAAGCCTTTGAGATGTCAAGTGCAATGGCAAAGCTTTCGCCAAAGTCCCGAAAGGAGGATGACCAGGAATCTGAAAGGTAGGTGAGAAGATCGCCAGTGGAGCGTCCCTGACGGAACCCATACTGACGATCGGAAAGAAGGTTGTGATAGGAAAGATGCCTTAAAATTTTTTATTAAGAATTGACTCGAAAACTTTTGAAATACAGGACGTTAAAGCAATTGGACGATAGTTGGAGGGTTGGGAGTGGTCACCCTTCTTTGGGACTGGCTGAATGAGAGCAAACTTCCAGCAAGAAGGAAAGGTACAAGTTGACAGACAA
>NW_027642908.1:0-24990 GCF_032717465.1 Coenobita brevimanus
CCTCCAAACCTCCATCCTTACTCATCACACTACCCAAATACTTAAACGTACTCACATTTTCCAATTCCTCACCATCCAACCTTGCTGTACATTCACTGACTTCACCTCTCTCAAAGACCATCACTTTACTCTTCCCTACATTCACCTTTAGGTTCCGTTTCTTACACACTCTCTCAAACTCATCCACCAAGCCTTGCAGCTCCCCTTCGTCTTCACTCAACAACACAGTATCATCTGCAAACAACAGTACAGGGAGTTTCCAAACACTATCCTCTCTCACCAGGGCCACTCCAACATCCACTACCCTACCTTGTACCTCTTTTATTACCCCATCCATGTACAGATTGAACAACCATGGAGACATGACACATCCCTGTTTCAAACCAACTTTCACAGAGAAAAATTCACTTAGTTCACCATCCACACGCACTGCAGCCTTCGCACCATCGTACATACTCTTCACAGCATTCAACAACTTCCCATCTACTCCATATATTCTTAACACTGGACATGCTGGTGATTAATACTCCCACTATAATATTCTTTCCCTTCCCTAACTTTCTGGACCCTGCCTCACCCGACCTGCAAGAGGAATGATGATGACGGTGTCCTACTCATGTAGACTCATGTTGGACTTTGTGATGGTGAATAAATACTGTCCCCACCCCTGTGTAATGGGTGAGTGTATGCATCGCAACTTGACAACACATACAAGGGCACATTTAGTAGAACTGCTTGCCTGTGTATTGCCACATAGCCCGAGCAGAGAGCCACCACCTAACGTTTTCTATGGGAGGGGTAACTCTTCCAATCCACTCATAATAGGTTAGATATTTATTTATTTGGTATGAATTTATATGTAGTACAAGAGTATATTGGTTTTCAGATATTAATATAGGAGATATAAGCAGTGTTTCACTCACCAAACACATCAACATATGGCACCTTCCTTTACGATGTTACTGCCTCATCGTTTCTGCTTGTTTCTTCCTCTGGCTTGCTTCTTCCTTTGTCCTACACCTCAGGAATCACTTTCGCCCTGAATTTCATCATCAGAGAGACCGCGGGGGGACATGTCTTCATTGGCCAGGTCACTGCTAACAGGTGAGTTGCCAAGAAAATGGCGTGCGGGGGGTAGGGAGGGTCATGCAGGGCCAGGCAGTATCCCTGCCTGACGGTGAGTAGAGGAAGGTCTCCCACATATGCCTACCAAAAATCATCCACGAAACTTGATAAATGTGCAGATGATGGACCTTGCAATTGCAACACATATGGATACGTCATCGGGTGTCACCGTGACAAAATGTGGTGATGTATCCATACATCAACAGGATCCCTTGAGTTAACATGCCCTTCCTCACAGGATCACCCCACACAGGAAGTAATTGAGTTAATGAACTTAACAGACTGGAAGCTAGAACAGGCTAAGCACATAATGATCACCATGATCCAGGACATCCCATCAGCTGGGACAGGAAACGACATCACAAATACACATAACAGACGTGGTTTTCGACTGAGGAGGAGCAATTATAGGCAACATTTTTGGACTAGCTACAGAAAATGATCTAGAGGAAATAAACAACAAATTTAACAAAATTGCACAAATTCTCTCATATCAACATAAGTTGGCTGATACCCAGAACACCTTATTGATGATGATTGTAAGGAACCTAAGGAAGGCAGAAGCATCAATTCTAGGAATTGTGGAGAAAGTAAATGCACTAGAAGGAAACAGTACACTATTCCAACATCTCTATGTGATCATGAAACATACTGACATAATAATACAACAGTTAGACACAATTAACCCCTACACCGTGGGGTTGTTTTTGCACTCCTTGCACATCCCGTGAGGATATTCATGCTCCGACTGACTTTATTAAAATATTTGCCAAAAATCAGTTATTAGTCCTAGAATATTAAAATTATATATTCTTATGGCACATACCTTCAGCTATCCCCTGGGATGTTTGTTGAGCTCTGTTACACTTATTTATATATACAGTATTTATCTTTCAGTACTAGTAGTTTATTTTCACTCCAGGCATTCACTTTCTTGTCTAGTATGCTAGCGTAGAGAGCGAATCTGTCACTTTCACTTTCATTGCTCCCAGTATTCATACATGCTAGAGTGAGATTTTCACTTTCATTACTCCTAGTATATATACTCGTTTTCTTATCTATCTATCTATTGCCAGATGCCTTAATCCCGTTTGGGGTGGCCACAAACAAATCGCCTCCACGTCGCCCTGTTCCCAGCTATTTCACTGCCCTGCTCCCAACTCACACACCCCTCTCTCATATACCCTCTCCACCTCATCCCTCCATCTCATCCTCGGCCTCCCCCTCCCTCTTCCCCCCTCCACCTCACTCACATACACTCTCTTCGTCAGTCTTTCACCCTCCATCCTCTCAACATAGCCAAACCACCTCAGTGTGTTCCTCATAACACTTCCTATCACATTCACATCCACACCACAACGCTCCTTTATATCCTCATTCGTCAGCCTGTCTCTCTATGTGACTCCACAGGCTCCTCTTAAATAACTCATTTCCACTGCTCTCACTCTTGACTTGAGTCCTTCCAACAACGTCCAAGCTTCACTTCCATACGTTAGAGTTGGTATCACAATACTGTCATGTAGTAACTTTTTCACTTCCATGCTCACTTCCCTGTTTCTTATCACTGCTTTCAAAGAACCAGCAACCTTTCTTCCCTGCTGTACCCTTTCAAGCACTTCACCCTCCAAACCTCCATCCTTACTTATCACACTACCCAAGTACTTAAACGTACTCACATTTTCCAATTCCTCACCATCCAACCTCGCTGTACATTCACTGAATTCACCTCTCTCAAAGACCATCACTTTACTCTTCCCTACATTCACCTTTAGATTCCGTTTCTTACACACTCTCCCAAACTCATCCACCAAGCCTTGCAGCTCCCCTTCGTCTTCACTCAACAACACAGTATCATCTGCAAACAACAGTACAGGGAGTTTCCAAACACTATCCTCTCTCACCAGGGCCACTCCAACATCCACTACCCTACCTTGTACCTCTTTTATTACCCCATCCATGAACAGATTGAACAACCATGGAGACATGACACATCCCTGTTTCAACCCAACCTCCAAAGAGAAAAATTCACTTAGTTCACCATCCACACGTACTGCAGCCTTAGCTTATTACTACTGATTTACATTTCTATTTACATTATTTTATTTACATTATTTACATTTCTATTTTATTTACACTATTTTATTCGCTGTCAACTTGCAATAACTTATAAAACTATTTTCCACTGTTCAGTTATATTTACATTCATTGCTTTCACTTGCTGTTTACACATTATTTACGCATTATTTACATTTCCACTTCTACTGTTTTAGAGTCATCAGAAAGATCGTTGTCACTGTCCATCATTATCATTGATAAATTAGCCAGTTCACGTTCCACAGCAGTCACTTAGCCCTTAACCCCTTTCCACATAAGGTTTAGTAGGGGTAGAGGTCACAGGGCCCTTTGCATGGGGCTAAAAAGCAGCGGAATTGGACAGGCGCGAATCTGACGTGGTTTCACCTTGAAAGACGACAGTATACTGAATGCTGTTGCCTAGGGGCAGTGAAAGGCTGCCAATGTCAGCGTGGTGACAGCTGCTATACGCTATGAAATGATTGGCAGGAAATCTAGACAATACATAATAAATAAGGTAGTTCCAGGTGACTGTAAATATCACTTAGGCTTCTCCCGTCCTTTCTTATATATATTTTTATTATGAGAACAGGTCGTACGGCATATTTCAAGGGGAAAAAACAGGGAAAATTAGTGAACAAGTGCATGTGAGGTGTTGCCAGGTGATAATTAGCCCATTCCAGATGTATGGCAGTATCAATTACCTTTTCTCTTTCTTTTATATATTATATTGTATAAGAATAGGGCAAAAGGCACATTTCAATGGATAAATTGAGTGGAAAAATCCATCCAGCATTTGTGTAGCGCAGCGCAGCTGGTCAGGCGGGAGGAGAGGGTAATGGAGGGAAGGTAAGGAGGGGGGGAGTCAAGGACAGGAGAATAATGGCTAAATTGTCAACAGTGGATGGGAGTACAGGTGCCATTAGCAGAAATGAGTATAGCTGGACACTGGTAGTACTGATAGATGATACAAGCCACCACCTGAAAGCCCGGGCGAATTCAAAATAACATAGAATCACAAAATTGATGCCCCGCGGTATGATCCCTTGCTCCCGAGCGTCATGAAAGTGACACCGCGCGGTTAAGGGGTTAAAGCTCATTATCAGTCTTTTATGAAAGAAATTGGTAATGCTGGTAACGGAAGGATCACCATTAATCTACTACCCATTCAGAATCTTAATCAAATAATTAGTCAAGGCATAAATAAGCATGGTCTGAAACCTTTGTTTTGAAATCTGGTGTTATATTATCCATATTTGGAGCAACACTCACAACAACATCAATAGTAGTTCAGGTACCGTTTGCAACAGATGATTTTTTCAGTCTATCAAATATACCCTTTTCTTCTATAAAAGGCGTCTCATTAGTCACCATCAATATCAAAACAGAAGTCCTCATGGTCTCCAAGAAACTGGATGCTGTCACTTTCACTAGTGGAACAACAATTGAACACAAGTGTCGCACATCATTAGATGCATTTCATCTTTGTCCTATGTATATCTTTGTTTCAGCCAGCTGAGACAGTTCCTTGTGAAATGGCTATCATAAAAGGTCGTGACATCCTCATCATTCCAACTTCACATTCGCTCCAGATAAACCCATCCATCATCAAAGCATTGGACATTTACATTTCTTCTACTTCACTCACAATACCTCAGATTTTGTGACTTGCCCAAACACACCTCCAGCCCATACATCAGCATCTGGCTTATACATCTCACCAGATTACTGTGCAATCTTGACACCTACACTATCCACTTTGCCTATTAAAAACCATTATGCCATTCTCAACCACACACACAAGTACTTCCAGCCATTACCTAGGATGAACTTAAATATAAGTGCACACATTAAGTTGACTTCACCCAAGTAAGAAACCATGCAGCTAATAAATCAGACAATACAACCTTGGGAAGAATAAAGTAGGATTATGTTCAACCCATATTATGTATACAGCCCAGCTCCAGTCATCTTTGTAATTATCTCCATCATATTTGGTCTGGTTAGTGCTTGGATGGGTGACTGCCTGGGAACACCAGATGCTGTTGGCTCGTTCTCCCTACGTGTCAAGTGGGGTTGGTGGAGGATTAGTGCCCCTCCCTGTAAAACAATTAACTCTAAGCCCTTGGCCACCCCGTTTGGGATACGTGGCGTCTGGCAATTAATGAAATGAACTTTTGGCCATGCACAGAATGCAAGCAAGGATTGTTAACCTGGAATCAGTGTTTAAGAACTGTTCTGTACAAGTGAGACAAACTGTGTAAACATTATATATATATATATATATATATATATATATATATATATATATATATATATATATATAAATATGTATATATATATATATATATATATATATATATATATATATATATATATATATTTAGATAGATAGATAGATAGATAAATATATATATATATATATATATATATATATATTATAACATAACAAAATATGGGTCATATAATATGGGACTACTTTAATTATACTACTGTGTCTCATTTATATATGAATATATACAGAAAGTCCTTCTAATGTATATAGTATAATTGACTACAGTAGACTTGCCATTGTATTACTTTAACCCGCCACATCCTGTTGACGTATATATACGTCCAAACCTTTTGTCACTGTGACTCCCGTTGACGTATATAAATGTGCTGCAATTGCTAGGTTTGTCATTTCCACATTTTTCAAATTTCGTGCGTGATTTTTGGTACGTATACACAAGAGACCTTCCTGTACAAGATGCCAGGCAGGGACAATGCCTTACCCTGCATGACCTCCCCCCCACCATACGCCATTGTCTCAGCAATTCACCTGTTACCAGTGAGCTGGCCAGTAAAGACATGTCGTGCCACGGTACGAAATTCATGGCCAGAGTGATTCCCCAATCGATGACAATGTGGAGGACAAAGTTTACATAGCATTAGAGGAAGAAACAGTCAGAAATGATAATCAGGTAATGTCGCCAAAAAAGGTCAGGTATGTTGATGTGTTTGGTAAGTGAAACAATGCTTATATTGCCTATATTACTGTGTGAAAGCCAATATACTCTCGTACTACATATAAATTTGTACCAAATAAATAAATGAATTCTGTTTATAAGTGGTGTGGAATAGTTACCCTCCCATAGAACTCGTTTTCTTTGGAGTCAGCCTCATAGAAAACCCAGTAAGGTAAGGGGTACTGCTACCTGTATTCAGTATTTTAGACCTCAGGTGAGCAATTTCTCTATGAATTTTCGAAGTTTCTCACCAAAAGTGGTGGTTTGACCCAAACTTTTTTTTTTTTTTCCAAAATTGGTCGGGATTGGGGGGAGTCAGTGGTGGAAAATCAGTCAGGATGGGGCGGGTTAATATTACTATGATATGTATATATATATGCTATACATGTACCATTGTATTTTGTTACAATTATATTACTACAATGACTACAGTTATAATCACTACATTATCACAATTATGTAACTTTTACAATATGTGTTTCACTTAACTGCAGATTAATTGAAATGTGTATATGTATGTATTAGCACATTATGACTGTTGTTGGCATAACAGTGGGTGTGACCAAACGATATGTAGGCATAACGTTATAACACAATACTATATGTAACTACGGTATGCAGCAATATAGATATAGGTAACAATATATAAAACAGGTAGTTATGTCTGAGTTCTACAGGAAGAGACGACCACACATCCCCCTTACTTAGACGAATCAAGAATGCCAAACATTTCTAATCATGTGCTGGAAATATGAGCAACACACAGACACGCACAAACGTACGCACACATACGCCCACACACTTTAGCCGGAAGCTAGAGGGAGATATAAGTCCGACATCACATGGAGGAAAGTTAGTACAGTAAGGCAGGAGAGAACAAGAGTTAGACAAGGAGAGAACAATAAGGAATAGGAGAGTGAGAGTGAAGTAGGACTGCAGCTAGCATAAACTGCTTCGAACTATAGGCTACATGGGTCCCGCCAAGTTCTTAACTTTTTATTCATATAACTGTCTCAATGAACTCCATCAACCCAAATCTGCCTATTCCATCATCCCACTTAAAATGCAAAGAGGATAACGGAACAAAGAAGGCCTGCACTGACATCTACAACGCCACACCATTACTCTCTTCTAGTGCCTCTCCCATCGACCAGATACCCTTCTCTATACAATTACACCCCTCGGCTACGTCTACAGTACTTACAATGCAGACTCGTGTTGGACTTTGTGATGGTGAATAAATCCTGCCCCCACCCCTGTGTAATTGGTGAGCATATGCATCGCAACATAACAACACACACAAGGACACATTTAGTAGAACTGCTCGTCTGTGTATTGCCACGTAGCCCGAGCAGAGAGCCACCACCTAAAATGGCATACAGGCTGCATTAACCCACACACAGAGATTCACACGAACTTTTATAAGAAGAATCAAAATCTTCCCAGAGTCTGACAAATGCATAGAAGAATAATCAAACAACCTTCAACATGCACAGTAGTCATCTTTACCTTACCCTTGTTCAGATCTTTGTCCCCTTAAAGTTTTATTTCATGTAGTTCAGTGGCGGCATAAGGCAATACTACGGTTCTATGTCCTTCCCTTGACACTTCTTTGTGGCTAGGATCATATTCCAGTGTTGATATTGTGTTACAACCCAGTATTCAAGATGGAGAGATGGCAAGTTTAAGAAAAGTTAAAGGAAAAAGGGTAATGATAGGATTTTCATTGTATTTTACCAGTTGTAAATTTCCTTCAGACTGAAATGGAAAGATAGCTATTTCTCTGACTGTGCAATTGGCAATAAAATGCTTGGCTTAAAGAACAGTGCCCCCGAGAAATACCATAGTACCCCCGACGACAGGGCAAGCCAAACACAGATTAGTATGCCCAAAGATGCGCCGACACCCCCACACGGACCCCACGGGGTAGCCGCCACCAGTCACCACCACTCCCGGCAACAGCGACATATGTCAGCCCGGGCCGCGCGCCCCTGTGTCATGCAGCCACCACGCCGTCGCCACCGTAGGAGAAGGACACTACCTTCGTGGAGTGGAATTGTTGAGTCAACTAGGGGTGGAGTTGAAAAAGACACTTCAGACGGCGCCCCTCTGTTAGAGACGATCTATGGTCGCTCCCATCCTCGTGAGACAATCCATGGTCGCTCCGAAAGTGCTCCGGTAGAGACGATCTATGGTAGCTCCCATCCTCGTGAGACGATCCATGGTCGCTCCAAAAGTGTTCCGGTAGAGACGATCTATGGTCGCTCCCATCCTCGTGAGACGATCCATGGTCGCTCCGGAAGTGCTCCGGTAGAGACGATCTATGGTCGCTCCCCTCCTCGTGAGACGATCTATGGTCGCTCCCCTCCTCGTGAGACGATCCATGGTCGCTCCGAAAGTGCTCCGGTAGAGGCGATCTATGGTCGCTCCCCTCCTCGTGAGACGATCCATGGTCGCTCCGAAAGTGCTCCGATAGAGGCGATCTATGGTCGCTCTCCTCCTCGTGAGACGATCTATGGTCGCTCCCATCCTCGTGAGACGATCTATGGTCGCTCCGAAAGTGTTCCGGTAGAGACGATCTGTGGTCGCTCCCCTCCTCGTGAAACGATCTATGGTCGCTCCGAAAGTCCTCCGGTAGAGACGATCTATGGTCGCTCCCATCCTCGTGAGACGATCTATGGTCGCTCTGAAAGTGCTCCGGTAGAGACGATCTATGGTCACTCCCATCCTCATGAGACGATCGATGGTCGCTCCGAGAGTGTCTTGGTAGAGACGACCTATTGTCGCTCCCTTCCTTGTGAGATGAACTATTGTCGCTCCGAGGGTGTGCAGAGAGAGGTGAGTGGAGAGACGTCCCCACGGCAGGAGACTAGAGCCCAGGCTTCCTGTCCCAGAGTGATCCAGACAGGCCTCACAGCCTCCCCTGGTCTTGGTTCAATACGCCTGGCTCTAGAGCAGACGCACCTGACGGACCCCAGTGGAAGTCACTGCCGCAGCCCTCCCCTGTCGGCACCCCTAGATGCTGGAGACCACAGCCCACAGTGTCTCTCAGTTCTCCCCAGGACACCCGGGCGTGATCCCTCTATGCCCCCACGATGCCGGGACTTATCACAGAGGTTCCTGGAGCTATTCGGCCCCAGTCCCGAGGGCCACACGCCTGAGCCAAGCCCGAAAGCCACGGGAAGCCCAGGACGCGAGAGGACGCCCTTACGAGTTATCCTGTGCCCTCTCGGGGCACCTCGCATTGGCGGTGCCCCTAGCCTGGCAGGATAGCCGATGACATGTTCCTGCCTATCCCCCTGATGAATACGTGTGATATGGTAGCACGAGTGATTTAGGTTGTGATTTCCCCTAATGTAAGTATTGTGCAGTGATTTCATATAGTGAATATCGGGGTAAATAAGATCACAGTGAGAAGTTAAAGGACGAGAGTGTGGAACAAGATCTGATTGACTATACTTATGAGTGACATCCCTGTTATACAATTAATAAGCCTGTGCCGCCTGGAGATTCCCCTATAAAGACATACCCCCATTACTGTGAAGGAATATTGTGAAAGGAAGTATTAATGGTATTCTCTCCCTCCCCCACGCTACCCATAAATCTTGTTTATCACCCTCTCTCACTCCAATATCCCGAGTAAGTGTGAACCAAGAATAAAATCAATTACCAAAGTTCCTTGGCTAGTGGAAACTATATAAACTTCACAGCTAATATCTGCCGCTCTCCAGTATTACCATAACTTTCCCCTAGCCATCACAAATCACTCCCCGCACCTCCCCTATCCCCTCCTTGTGAGACTCAACCCCCCACCCCCCCGCCTCCCGCGCGCACCTATATTTACTGCACTCTTGATACCCTAGGATTGATTGTGTTGTCATTATGATCAGAGAAGCAAGTATCCTGCGAGATACACATATCCTAGACAAGGTTTTATATTGCTATGTATTGTGCTGTAATATCTGCTGATTTGTCCTGTGTCTGATTGTGGTAATATACGTGTAAAGGTTGTTGCCTAGAGTTTTTGTGTCCTGCCTCTCTTTATTGCACTAAGCTCCGGTCTCGAAAGAGGACCCCGCTCCACGTTAGGTGAAATAGGAACGAGAAATCGAGCCTAATTTCACCTAGCATTACACTGGTGGCCAGCGGTGGTTCTAGACCCGGGTGTAAGAGAAAGGTAATCAGGAAATATATGGCAAAATGGCAACCAAACCGCACGTTCAGTTAACCAAGTTTGACCCCGACCAGTATGATATACACACATATCTGGCAATAATTAAATCCTTACTGGATATTGGCTTTGAAAATGACCAACAAAAAATTGAAGGCACACTACCACTATTAGGTAAAGCGGCGGTGAACATAGCACCGAAAATCGTCCCAGAACTCACTTGGCAGAACTTTACAAAGTTCATTGTACAAGCCATCACCCCATCATTAAGGAAAGTAGTGGCTCTATCCAAATTGGATAGTTCTGCATTTGACGGGGATTTCGATAATACCCTGATACAGGCAAGACGCCTGGTTACTGCTGCCTACCCGGAGGTAGATGAGGAAACCCGGGATCAGTATACATTTAATACTCTGCTCAGAGTACTCCCAAGTGTTGTGAAACAACACTTCACTATCCATGACCCAGCAGGAGACATGGATAGAGATATACAGCTGATGCGGCACCTCCTGACCGCCTGCCCTTCTCCACAACAAATTAATGTTGTTAAGAAATTCCCCACCTGACCCCTGGCTCCCCCAGCCACACCGCGTCCACCTCTGCCTCACACCAGCCCGACCCCGACGCCTAGCCCGCCCAGGGCACACCCCTCCCGTCGGCGCCCCGCCCCGTGAGAAAACCCGAACCTAATTCTTATCAACCCGTGATAATTCACAGCCTGCAGCTCCCGCTGCCCCCTTCATGACATACAGGACCAGCTTAAAGCTGCTCGCTGCAGAATCACAGCCCCGGGTTTGCATAAAGTGTCCGCCTCAGAAGGCGAGGCCCCAGGGGACAAGCTGACGCCCATGGACGAGCCCCATCCAGGAGAACTAGAGCAGGAACAGGAGAACGAGAGCCCTAGCCAGCTGGATTTTTAGGCCCGCCCCGCACCAACCCACGGTGGCGGAGGCCATCACCCCTAAGTATTGCCCCCAGCATACCACAAGATGAAAATAAACAGCGTGAAGGCCAGACTACTAGTCGATACGGGAGCGGCCAGGTCCTGCCTTTACAGCCACTATTTTTCCCGCTACAAATCGCATTTTGGCCCACTCTGCCCTACTACCACCCACCTTGTGGACGCGGGGGATGGCCCCCTGCCCATCCATGGGGAAACTCGGGCCCTACGGGTCGACACTTACCAGCCAGTGTCCACCCAATATCCATTCATCATTTTTTATTCCTCCTGCCGGAGTTATGATGGGTATTTAGGGCTAGACTTGCTCCAAAAACTCGGAGCCATGATCGACTGTCACCACCGACAACTCCAGTTCCGCCCCCCACCTCGTTCCACCCCAGCCGTTTGCATATGCACGCTGCGGCCCCGCCCGGAGGATTCGCCCTCTTCCTCCCCCCAGTGCCCCCCTTTTTCCACCTCCCTCTCCTCCCCCTCCCGTGCCTTTCCACTCCACTCCTGCCCCCTCTTTCCCTGCCACCATCTCCACTGCCGTTACCATCCCCTCCCACCATGAGGCATGGGTGCCCCTTAACAGGCCCTCAGGTCCATCCGTTTTGTTCTCCCCCCTCCTCCCCTCCGGACCCCTTTCTGTCTGCCTTGTGTCCCCCACCTTCCTCCCTCCCCACCACGCTGCCATCCTCATCGCCAATCTCGCCCCGTCCCCTCTCACCCTCCCCAAAGGGCTTATCATCGGAGAGATGGAGGAAGCCGAGCCCTGTGCCCCATCCTCCTCCCGCCTCCCCACCCCTCTACCCCCCATCCCTGACCATCTCTTCAACCAGCAGTCAGACACCTTATGCCACCTCCTCCTGGATTTCCAGGATTTGTTTGCGACAGGACCATCAGATATAGGGCATACTACGTACCTGTCGCACGAAATCCATACGACAGGCCCACCTATACGACAACCTTCCCAACGCAAGAACCCCTGACAGAGAGAAGAGGAGGACCGCCAGGTGCACGAAATGGAAGAGGCAGGTGTTATCTCCCCCTCCACCAGCCCATGGTCCTCCCCCGTTGTTCTGGTAAAAAAGAAAGATGGCACAATGCGGTTTTGCATCGACTACCGCCATGTGAATGACGTCACCATTAAAGATGCCACCCCCCTCCCCCGCACTGACGATTCCCTAGACTCCCTCTACGGGGCGTCTTGGTTTTCTACCCTCGACCTCCAGTCTGGATACTTGCAGGTCCCCGTCCACCCGGACCATCGAGGCAAGACGGCCTTTTCCACCAGTAATGGCAAACATTACGAATTCAATGTTCTGCCATTCGGCCTCTGCAACGCCCCTGCCACTTTCTCCAGACTAATGGAATCTGTCTTGAGAGGCCTCACTTGGGAAATATGTTTAGCTTATCTTGACGACGTCATTGTTTTTAGCCAGACCTGGGCCGACCACTTGCAGTGCCTCCGTCGAGTTTTCACCAGAATTCGCCAGGCAGGCCTCAAGCTACATCCTTCTAAATGTGTCCTGGCCGCTAAGACTGTCTCGTTACTAGGACATACTATTTCCCAAGCAGGAATTTCCCCAGATCCCGACAAGCTCCGTGCCATAGCGGACATACCACCTCTGCAGGATGTCCACGGCGTCCGCGCCTTCCTGGGACTCACGTCCTATTACCGTTGCTTCGTGAAGGGATTCGCGCAGATCGCTAAGCCTCTTCACGACTTGACACGAAAAGTGGAACTTTTCCTCTGGACCGAGGATCGGCGAGCTGCTTTTCAACAGCTAAAAGACAAGCTTGTCTCGGCCCCCATAGTGGCCTTCCCCGACTATGCCCTCCCTTTTCGCCTCTACACAGATGTATCCCTTACTGCGATAGGTGCAGTCCTCGCCGAGGTACAGGCCGGCCGGGAAGCGAAATTTTTTTTCCTGCCCAGTTCCGTCACTTTGCACATATGGCATCGTTGCCCTATGTTTAGTTTGGCAACGCCGTGCAGCATTATTCATCACAATTATTTACTTTTTTTATGCTTGACTATAAATATAATACCTGACTATCTATATTTTACATGGATTGAAAGAATAATAGAGACATAGAGGTCATATAGTTTTCGCTGCCTTAGCTTAAATAAATATAAAAAGGGGCCATACCACTGTCTTTACTTCGTCACTCGTCTGCTGAGAGAGAGAGAGAGAGCTTGAAACAGTATAAAATAATAACATGCAGGGTCATCAATAAAAAGTGAGTATGCAAGGAAGATACTCTCTACACTTTGCTAAAATTAGTTATATGTTGATTTAATGAAAATGCGGTACGTCTTAGGGGTGGTACATGACTGTTCGTTGAGAACACTTATCAGTAACATATGTTGTAGGCCTATACTACTTTACCTGTCATTTCTTGTCATTGCTCCCAGACGTACGATTCAATCAGCTGTGTTTACAGGAGAGAGAGAGAGAGAGGTTAATGACCCATGATATTTCATCACCCAAAACGCTTTTCATGATCATTCTTAAGGGTTAACCTTGGTAATTTCTGCTGCAAGCTGGGAAATATTGGTATCAATGATGCCTGAATATCAATGTTTCATTAGACATTTTCTTAGGTATATATGTCAGGTTAGATTTCAGATTATTTTCTTGTTTTTCTTAGGTATATTAGTAAAATCATATGTCAGGTTACATTTCAGATTATTTTCATGTTCTCATGTCCTTTATTTCATGTTAAGTATGCTTGAAGGGTTTTTGTATTTGATGAAATGCAGTCTCTCCTCTATATATTTTCCCACTTCTCCATACCATATGTGGCCTCCCAGAACCCATTGTTGCACTCACCTGACCCGACTCTCATGGCCTTGCTGTATCCCTTTTATTCTTCTGTTAGCGTCCACTCTCTGGTTATATATAATAGACAGGCCTACGCATGATGCTCACTCTAAAAACTAACCAAGTTACTGTTATTAACAACCCCGTTACACCATAGCTTACCTTGAAATTGATTCATGACCAGTAGATCCAGTGATGCGCCATTGCCGATTGTAAACACAGCTGATTGAATCGTACGTCTGGGAGCAATGACAAGAAATGACAGGTAAAGTAGTATAGGCCTACAACATATCATACTGATAAGTGTTCTCAACGAGCAGTCATGTACCACCCCTAAGACGTACCGCATTTTCATTAAATCAACATATAACCAATTTTAGCAAAGTGTAGAGAGTATCTTCTCTCTCTCTCTCTCTCTCTCTCTCTCTCTCTCAGCAGACGAGTGACGAAGTAAAGACAGTGGCATGGCCCCTTTTTATATTTATTTAAGCTAAGGCAGCGAAAACTATATGACCTCTATGTCTCTATTATTCTTTCAATCCATGTAAAATATAGATAGTCAGGTATTATATTCATAGTCAAGCATAAAAAAAGTAAATAATTGTGATGAATACTAAACCTGGCATCCGATATGGCTCACTGCTGCGCGGCGTTGCCAAACTAAACACAGGGCAACGGTGCCATATGTGCAAAGTGACGGAACTGGGCAGGAAAAACAATTTCGCGACCGGGAACACATCATCGCCTGCACCAGCCGCACTCTGAACCCAGCCGAAAAAAATTATGCCGCCACCAAGCGAGAATGCCTCGGCATAATCTGAGCCCTCCAATATTTTAGGGCTTATCTTTCCGGGACCCAAGTCACGATAATCACCGACCACCAATCACTCCAGTGGTTGCGCCAATCAGACTCCCATAACGCCCAACTCGTCCGGTGGCATGACACCCTAGAGGAGTTTCAGTACGAGATTTCATACAGACCCGGAAAGCTCCACACCAATGCAGATGCCCTCTCCCGCCTCCCTATCCAAGCGGTACAACCGGAACCCGACCTACTACAACTCTGGCACCACAAGGAACGGCCCCCCTGGATCCCTGCTCACCTATTCCCCAAGCTGTGCCGACAGGGCGACCACCTTCTAACCCCGTCCGGACACATCCTCTTGACCCCCGATGCGGCACGTGACACCCTGCGCCACCTACATGCCCACAATGACATCCACCTGGGCACCAAAAAATTACTACAGGTGTTCAATGATATTTACTGGGCCCCAAATCCCTCCACCCTCACCAAGGAAATTATCCAGACTTGCCGCGCCTGCGCGCTTGGGAAAGATATCACCCAGACCGCCGGGCCATCTGGCCATATCACCGCCCACAAGCCCTGGCAACTCCTGGCGATCGACGTAGTAGGCCCTCTTCCCCCTAAATCTGGATATAAATACGTGGTCACTTTTGTAGACACGTACTCCAAAATTCGTAGTAGCCTACCCAGCTAAGGAACATCATGCCGTCGCTGTCGCCGATGCCCTGCTCCGACACGTGTTCCCTTACTTTGGCATTCCCCAAGCCATGCATTCCGATAATGCCCCCGAGTTCTCTGGAAAAGTCTGGGAAGAACTAGCCAGGATTTTCGGGTACAAGATCTCCCACTCCTCACCGTACTGGCCACAAGGGAACGCGGTATGTGAACGTAGCCATCGTACCCTTATCAATCAGCTACGCACCAGAATCGAAGCTACAAAAGACGACGATTGGCTGGCACATGTAAAAATTGTCCAATGGGGCATGAATTCGTGCCCCCGAGAAGACGGGGTTTCCCCCCATGAAAGAATCTTTGGCGAAACCCCCCTCCTACTACCCCTACGCCATCACCTGCAACTGCCCGCTTCCGCTCCCACTACAGACCCGCTACACCTGCTAAAAGGGCGGATATACCACCTACAAAAGAACCTAGACCTTGGACCCGACACAGACTCCAACCCTTTCAACACGGGTGACACAGTCGTTGTCGCCCAACTTCCCACTCCCCACAAGCTCGCCCCCCGTTTCGTGGGGCCTCACACAATCACCAAAGTCCCCAACCCATACCAAGTAGTCACAGACTATCACGGCACTCCCCGTACCCTCCGCAACCGTCACGTGTGGCCTTTCCGCACACCCACCTCCCCCGCTCCGGCCCCACACCCCCAGCCCCCTCCGGCTCCCGCACCACCCTCTACAGTCACATATGAGTGCTATGTTTCCTCCTCACCCTCCCACTCTGCCCCCCCTACCATCTCCACCTCCCCGGCCGCCACCACCCCCAGCACCTCACCTGACGCCTCCCCCGCCACCCCTCCCTCACCCTCACCCCTTCCTTCCATGGCCTCCCCCTCAACGCCCACTCCCGCATCTGCCCACGCCACCACACCCTCACCACAACCCACTACCACCCCCTCTCCCCCACCCACCATCCGTACACCCACTCCGCCAACACCGCGCCCCACTGCGCCCACAACACGCAAAACAACCCGCCCAGCCCAGATGCCCACTTCTCCCCCCACCCCAACCCTCAAGACCACCACCACCCGCTCGGGCCACCTCTCACGCCCGCCCGCCCGATACTCACACACCCCTACACCACCCACCTCTCCACGACTTCACACCGTCAAGCTACATCAGGCCCAAATCCCCTCTACCTGTACTCCCCAGAGACTCAATGCCGCATTACCACGGCACAAAATCTGGCCCTTACCCGCAGTATCCAGCATTCAGCCCCCAACCACACTGACAGCCACACCAAGCAAGATAAGAGTGAAGCGGGCCGTATGGGCACCTACCCTTGGCAGGAACCACAGACTCCGTGGGCCACACCACCTGCTAAACCTCCCCCAGTCTACCACTGCCACCTCCACACTCTTCCTCACCTGCGACCCAGCACAAGAAGAGAACCCCTACACTGTCGCCTGGCAAACTGCACTGCAACAGCTCCAGCCCGTCTACACCACCTCCAACACACAAGCGTTCCACCTCCAGCCACGAGGACGTGACTTTTTACTGGGGGAGAGTGGTAAAATGCGTGGCTTAAAGAACAGTGCCCCCGAGAAATACCATAGTACCCCCGACGACAGGGCAAGCCAAACACAGTTTAGTATGCCCAAGGATGCGCCGACACCCTCACACGGACCCCACGGGGTAGCCGCCACCAGTCACCACCACTCCTGGCAACAGTGACATATGTCAGCCCGGGCCGCGCGCCCCTGTGTCATGCAGCCACCAAGCCGTCGCCACCGTAGGAGAAGGACACTACCTTCGTGGAGTGGAATTGTTGAGTCAACTAGGGGTGGAGTTGAAAAAGACACTCCAGACGGTGCCCCTCTGGTAGAGACGATCTCTGGTCGCTCCCCTCCTCGTGAGACGATCTATGGTCGCTCCGAAAGTGTTCCGGTAGAGATGATCTGTGGTCGCTCTCATCTTCATGGGACGATCCATGGTCGCTCAAAAAGTGCTCCGGTAGAGACGATCTATGCTCGCTCCCCTCGTGAGACGATCTATGGTCGCTCCAAAAGTGTTCCGGGAGAGACGATCTATGGTCGCTCCAAAAGTGTTCCGGTAGAGACGATCTATGGTCGCTCCAAAAGTGTTCCGGTAGAGACGATCTATGGTCCCTCCCATCCTCGTGAGATGATCCATGGTCGCTCCGAAAGTGCTCCGGTAGAGACGATCTATGGTTGCTCCCCTCCTCGTGAGACAATCTATGGTCGCTCCGAAAGTGCTTCGGTAGAGACGATCTATGGTCGCTCCCATCCTCGTGAGACGATCTATGGTCGCTCTGAAAGTGCTCCGGTAGAGACGATCTATGGTCGCTCCCATCCTCGTGAGATGATCTATGGTCGCTCCAAAAGTGTTCCGGTAGAGACGATCTATGGTCGCTCCAAAAGTGTTCCGGTAGAGACGATCTATGGTCGCTCCAAAAGTGTTCCGGTAGAGACGATCTATGGTCGCTCCCCTCCTCGTGAGACGATCCATGGTCGCTCCGAAAGTGCTCCAGTAGAGACGATCTATGGTTGCTCCCCTCCTCGTGAGACAATCTATGGTCGCTCCGAAAGTGCTCCGGTAGAGACGATCTATGGTCGCTCCCATCCTCGTGAGACGATCTATGGTCGCTCCGAAAGTGCTCCGGTAGAGACGATCCATGGTTGCTCCCATCCTCGTGAGACGATCCATGGTTGCTCCCATCCTCGTGAGACGATCCATGGTCGCTCCGAGAGTGTCTTGGTAGAGACGACCTATTGTCGCTCCCTTCCTCGTGAGACGAACTATTGTCACTCTTAGGGTGTGCAGAGAGAGGTGAGTGGAGAGACGTCCCCATGGCAGGAGACTAGAGCCCAGGCTTCCTGTCCCAGAGTGACCCAGACAGGCCTCACAGCCTCCCCTGGTCTCGGTTCCCTACGCCTGGCTCTAGAGCAGACGCACCTGATGGACCCCAGTGGAAGTCGCTGCCGCAGCCCTCCCCTGTTGGCGCCCCTAGATGCTGGAGACCGCAGCCCTCAGTCTCTCTTGGTTCTCCCCAGGACACCCGGGCGTGATCCCTCTACGCCCCCACGACGCCGGGACTTATCACAGAGGTTCCTGGAGCTATTCGGCCCCAGTCCCGAGGGCCACACGCCTGAGCCAAGCCCGAAAGCCACGGGAAGCCCAGGACGCGAGAGGACGCCCTTACGAGTTATCCCGTGCTCTCTCGGGGCGCCTCGCATTGGCGGTGCCCCTAGCCCGGCAGGATCGCCGATGACATGTTCCTGCCTATCCCCCTGATGAATACGTGTGATATGGTAGCACGAGTGATTTAGGTTGTGATTTCCCCTAATGTAAGTATTGTGCAGTGATTTCATATAGTGAATATCGGGGTAAATAAGATCACAGTGAGAAGTTAAAGGACGAGAGTGTGGAACAAGATCTGATTGACTATACTTATGAGTGACATCCCTGTTATACAATTAATAAGCCTGTGCCGCCTGGAGATTCCCCTATAAAGACATACCCCCATTACTGTGAAGGAATATTGTGAAAGGAAGTATTAATGGTATTCTCTCCCTCCCCCACGCTACCCATAAATCTTGTTTATCACCCTCTCTCACTCCAATATCCCGAGTAAGTGTGAACCAAGAATAAAATCAATTACCAAAGTCCCTTGGCTAGTGGAAACCATATAAACTTCACGGCTAATATCTGCCGCTCTCCAGTATTATCATAACTTTCCCCTAGCCATCACAAATCACTCCCCGCACCTCCCCTATCCCCTCCTCGTGAGACTCAACCCCCCACCCCCGCGCCTCCCGCGCGCACCTATATTTACTGCACTCTTGATACCCTAGGATTGATTGTGTTGTCATTACTATCAGAGAAGCCAGTATCCTGCGAGATACACATATCCTAGACAAGTTTTTATATTGCTATGTATGTGCTGTAATATCTGCTGATTTGTCTTGTGTCTGACTGTGGTAATATACGTGTAATGGTTGTTGCCTAGAGTTTTTGTGTCCTGCCTCTCTTTATTGCACTAAGCTTCGGTTTCGAAAGAGGACCCCGCTCCACGTTAGGTGAAATAGGAACGAGAAGTCGAGCCTAATTTCACCTAGCATTACAGGCAACATATGCACCTGGTACAGTATCCATGTGTAGCAGAGGTGTGGCATTGGGTACACTTGACAACCTTGACATAATGACATGTTTGTTGGTGGCACTGACAGCAATGAACCCAGGTGTTACATATAAGTGGAAATGACCAGGTAACCGCGATGCATGAACTTCAGAAATTGTACCTAAACCTCCACTTTACACTGACGCTGACCCAGGTGCGTGTGTGGCCAACTGCACACCACTTCGCTCACCAATCCAGTCAAGCTGAGAGACTGAGATACTGAGTTGGGATCCGAGAAGTGTGGTGTTGTCAGCCATGAGGTAGGAGGCGAAGGTGTTGGGCCAGGTTAGGGCCATGCCATAGGTTAGGTTGCCAACACTCACCCAAATAATTATCAGCACCTGTAGACAATAAAGAAGAATGTAGTAGCAGTAGTAGTGGTAGCTGTAGTAGCAGTAGTAGTAGTGGTAGTAGTAATAACACATATACACCTATAAACATAAACAGCTGTACACCTTAACACCTGTAAACATTTACACCTGTAAATATTAACACCTGTAAACCTAAACACCTGGACACCTTGACACCCGAAAATATAAACACCTGTAAAAATAAACATCTGTAAACATAAACACCTGTAGAAATAAACACCTATTAACATAAGCACCTGTAAACAAACATTTGTTAATACCTGCAATCATTAACGCCTGTAAACATTAACACCTGTATTAACACCTGTACACATTAACACCAGTAAACACAAACCCCAATAAACATAAGCACGTGTAAGCAAGCACTTGTAAACACCTGTAAACGCAAACATATATAAACAAAAAAAAATAACAAACACCTGTAAACAGAACACCTTCAAAATAAATACTTGTAAAATAAACATCTGTTATATAAACACCTGTAAACATTGACATGTTTAAGCATTAACACTTGTAAGCAAACACCTGTAAACATAAACACCTGTAAGCAAACACCTGTAAACATAAACACCTGTAAGCAACCACCAGTAAACATAAACACCTGTAAGCAAACACCAGTAAACATAAACACCTGTAAACATTAACATCTGTAAACATAAACACGTGTAAGTAAACACCTGTAAACATTAACACCTGTAAGTAAACCTGTAAACATTAACACTTGTAAACGTAAACACCTGTAAGCAAACACCTGTAAACATAAATACCTGTAAACAGACATCTGTAAATACCTGTAACCATAGTCACCTGTGAACACAAACACCTGTAACCATAAATACCTGTAAACATTAGCACCTGTAAATATAAAGAGCACACCAAAGGCACATGCCAAGGGCCTACATTCCCAGTGGTCAAGTAAGCTCCCTAGCACCTCTTCCTTAGCAATTTATTTTTGGATGTGGGTGCTTAATATCCTGTTGTACATAATTTATGCAGAGTATGGTGATACTGGAAGTATTTGTGTAACAGAACAGTAAGGCATAATAAACAAAATAAATCACTCAGGAAATGGTGTTAAGGAGCTTACTTAAGTGGCGAGAATCCTGGCCCTGGAGTTACGGGCCTATATTCTAGCCAGTTAACCCATCCCGTCAGGCACATGCTCCCGAGAACCCTTCCCACAGCCAGGCATTCCCGAGAGAAATCATGAAAATCGGTTATTTTTAAACCTTCATGTCTCAGTTAATACTTAGCCAAATATAAAAAACAAGGTGTCATACTACTCGCCAATCCTTCGACTTCAAGCTGATTGCATTAGATGGTCCGTGAAGTGCTTGTAGGGAGAGTGAGTTTTGCCGGTGTCCGTATGCATGGCAGAGGTTCGGTGACACAATTAAAGCTGACACAAGCCCTCCACAATAATGACACTTCGATAACACTTCCAGAAGACCAAAATCCACCACAAACACTATTTACGTGAAAAAAAAAATCCATAACTGGTCATACTTGGTGCTGGGAGGCCTGTACCCATTGTAATGACCTTGAGGCACGCTGCCTGCTAGCCTCACCACCACCCCACTTTACAGACAGACACTCTTGTGCTCTCTTTCATCCACCCACCCACCCACTCACACACACACACACACACACACACACACACACGGAGATGTATGTTTGGTTTGCATTGTTGCTTGATTCTTGCACTGCTATGCGACTAGAAATCTGTGTATTACAACTACTACAAATAGTATTATTATTATTACTACTACTACTACTACAACTACCACTACTACTAATACAACTACTACTGCCACTACAACTACCACTACCACAACTACTACTATTACTACAACTACCAGAACTACAACTACTGCTATTACTACCACACCTGCTACACATACTACCACTACTACTACCACTACAAGTACTACTACGAAAAACCTAAAAAAAAAAAATGAATAAAGTAGTATTTCCGTACTGTCCATAATCGGAAATACTTGCCACTATGACTTTCCTGTGATTTGTACTTTTTCATCATAACATATATGTATAAACAAATATTTTCAATAAAAAATAAGGCAACGACTTTATCATGAAACAAACTTTCTGTCTCCATTATTCACATAAATATACACAGAGCTGTAAAATCATTTTTCCTCCTCCTCATCATCATCATCCTGATCTCCTTTCCCACCCTAGGACAGGGTGAGGAGTAGCAACGTCCAGACAGCCCAGATTTGCCCAATCCAATGGGCCACGCTTCCATTCACTCATCATTCAAGCCCCCGGAATCCTGGCTCTATCAGATACGCCAAAAACAGTCACCACGTTCTGTAGCTTCATATATCGTATCTGACAGAGTCAATCCAGATGCTGCCATGTTAAAAAGGGGTGCCAAAAAGCCCTGATCATGCACTTCTCACAAAATTCATCAAGCCAGCTCGATCTCCTATCAGTTCCCTAGCCTCATCGACTTCCAAACCTCTCTTCTTCACACATTCATCCACCATACCTCTCCACCTTCTCCTTGGTCTACCTCGCCTCCTCCCCCTTTTCAATTTGCTAAGATATACCTTTTTCACCACTCTATGGTTACCCATTCTCTCCGCATGACCATACCATCTTGGTACACTGTCTTCAATTCTGGTGTCCACCAACTTCCTCACTCCGCATCTTTCACGAATCATATTATTTCGTATCCTATCCACCTTCTGTACTCCAAATACGTTCCTCAGCAGTCCCATCTCCACTGCTCTTACTCTTGACTTTTCATTTTCATGCCACACCATAGTCTCACATCCATATGTTAAAGTTGGCCATAACACTCCTTCATGTAAGGCTCATGCAGCTGCAACACTCAAGCCTCTGTTTCTTATCAAGGCCTTCATTGCACCAGCTACTTTTCTTCCTTGTGTCACTCTACTTTCAACTTCTTTTGCACATTTTCCTCTCTTTTCTATCACTGTACCCAGGTATTTGAACTCTCTCACCAATTCCAGTCTCTCTCATTCACTGTTACATTGCACTGGGAGTCATCTTCTCTCTCAATAACCATCACTTTACTCTTTTCTACATTTACTCCCAAGGAACAACGCTTACAGGCATCAGCAAAACTGCACTAGCCTACCAAGTGCCTGTCCGGTACTTGCAAGCAGTACTGCATCATCAGCATACAACAAATTTGAGATATTCCATCCATCACCATTCATTACCAATGCCATCCCTCTCTCGGTTACTCGTGTTTTTACTTCTCTCATCACCTCATCCATATATATATTGAACAACCATGGGGACATCACACAACCTTGTCGCACGCCCACACTGATTGTGAACCATTCACTTAGATGCCCATTAATCTTTACACATGCTCCACTACCATCATAAAAACTCCTGACGGCACCTAGCAGCTTACCCTCTACACCGTATATGCGCAAAACTTTCCACAGTCTTTCTCTGTCCACTTTGTCATATGCTTTTTCCAGATCCATGAATGCCATAAACACCTTATGGTCCTTCTCACAAGCCTTCTCTACTATCTGTCTCACTGCAAATATTTGGTCCACACATCCTCTGCCACTCCTAAAGCCACCCTGTTCATCACTCACTAGGACTTCTGATATCTTTCTTACTTTCTCTATAATATTTCTTCCATATACCTTCCCCACTACACTCAGTAAGCTTATGCCACAATAATTCTTGCACTCATTTCGCTCACCTTTATTTTTGTACAGGGGTACAATCACAGCCTTTTTCCACTCTGCAGGCACAGTTTCACTCATCCATGCCTTCTTACATATCTCCAACAAGCACTTCACTCCATTCTCTCCACTACACTTAAGCATCTCTGCATACACCTCATCAACCCCAGCTGCTTTCCCATTTTTCAGCTGCTTCACAGCACTCTTCACCTGTGTGAGTGTCACGTCTCCTGGCACTGTATTCCTTCTCTGCACACCCCCAAAACCAATCATGTTTACAGCTGCTCTGCTCTCTCTATTCCTATTCATCAGGCTTTTAAAATATTCTTTCCTTCTGGTCCTTACTTCATATCCATGGGTTAATAATCTACCACCTGCATCCTTCACACCATCCCATTTCTTTCTGCTTTCACTTCTACATTTCTGCACCTCTTTCCAGAATAACTTTCTATTCTCAGAGTAGTTTGCATTCATTTTTCTTCCTAGATCTTCATTTATCTCCTTCTTTTTCCTCTTCACTATTCTCTTTACGTGCTTCTTGCTCTCAACATATTCAGTTCTTATTTTAACTGGACCCCTATCCTGTAGCCAGTTTAGCCACTTCTTCCTCTTTTCCTCCACCGCTCTCTTTACCTCCTCATCCCACCATGCCGTACCTTTCTTCTTTGTTGTTACTCTTGCCACACCACACACCGCTTTAGCATTCCTAACTAAGCAATCCCTATATGCATTCCACAGGCTGTCCAGATCCATTTCATTTTTTCTAATTACACATAAAACAACATATCGGTATGTACAAAACTAACACTAACTTATGCATAACTCCCAGATGCCTTACAGACAGACACTGTAGCTCACACACACACACACACACACACACACACACACACACACACACACACACACATACACACACACGTGCAGATGTATGTCTGGCATGCATTGTCGCTCGATTCTGGCACCACAGTGCGATTAGAAGTCTGGGTATTACAACTACTACGAATAATACTGTTATTACTACTACTATTACAACTACCACTACTACAACTACTAATACTACAACTACCACTATTACAACTACCACTACTAC
>NW_027642909.1:0-4995 GCF_032717465.1 Coenobita brevimanus
ACATCCAGCTAAGCATTATCATCTCTACGGTCAAGCCTACGAATACCCTCTTTTTTACTATCCAGGCCTCACTTCCCTACAGCATTACATTACGAAAACGTGTTGCATGTAAGTACCCCTTAGCACGAAGGGAGAGCCCTCTCAATGTCACGAGAGGCTGTAGCACCAATCAAGCAGGGCAGTATACCCGAGGTGGATGGAAAGCTGATGACAGGGAGTGCTGGAGTTCCCGTTTCATCAGCCCTCAGGACTAGTTCCTGACCATCCCCCTTTGCTGAACTTTTTCAGTGTCTCAGTTACACAGAGAGTAGGCCAGCATGCTCTCCAGTACAAATTTCTCTAACTATCTACACTAGACTACATGCACAGTACACACTACACTTCCTATTCTAAATTCAACAAAAATGGCGTCTTTTAATCTAGCCTCGGAGTCCCCAGGGGGGGGACCATAAATGCCCCCACCGTCCGCCCCTCTCCCAGTGACGACTCGAGGTGCCTGGAACCACTGTCTGACTCTCTTCTTCTTCATTTCTGCAACATTCACGGCCTTTCCTCTAACTTTCGCTCTGTTGAGCACCACCTCTCCTCCTCTAAACCTCACCTTCTTTTTCTAACGGACACTCAGCTGTCTGAGGCAACTGACAGCAAACCCTTTTCTGTATCCTCCTACTTTCTCTATACTCATTTCAAAGCCACAGGTGGCTGTTGTGTATACATACGCAACGACTTATCTTGCTCTCATGTTCCTGAACTTGATTCTTCTGAATTCTCCACTCTGGCTTCGGCTTTCCTGTCATTCTCTGACTAAATATATCTGTGCTGTTTACTTATCCCCTAATTCTACTATCAAAAATTCTTCGACAATCTTACTTCTACGATGGAACACATTCTGTCCATTTCTCCTTTCTCTGAAATCTCCATTCTTGGAGATTTCAATGTTCACCACCGCCTTTGGCTCTCCTCTCCTTTCACGGATCCACCTGGTGAACAAGCCTACATCTTTTCTATCCTTAATGACCTAGAGCAGCTTGTACAGCACCCTACCCGTATCCCTCACCGCCTTGGAGAGAGCTCCAACATACTTGACCTCTTCCTCACAACTAATCCTTCTGCTTACTCTGTTAATCTTTTCTCTCCGTTGGGCTCCTCCGATCACAACTTTATTACCTTAACCTGTCCTATCACTCCGGTACAGCCTGTGGACCCTCCAAGGAAACGTCATCTGTGGCATTTTGGAGCCGCGGACTGGGAGGCCCTCAGGCAGTACTTCTTTGATTTTCCATGGAATGATTATTGCTTCCATGGCCGTGAGCCATCTGAATGTGCCTTGCGCATTACAGAGGTTATTCTCTCGGGCATGGAAGCATACATTCCTTTCTCATATCCTTTGACTAACACAAGAAAGCCTTGTTCTAATGCTGTCCGCAACAAGAAGAAGGCCTACAAAAGGTACCGGAGCCAACCCACCCCTGAATCACATCATCTTTACGTTTCTGCCCGGAATCGTGCTAAGTCTGTTCTTCGCTCAACTAAAAATAATTTCATCCATACTAAATGCTCTCAACTATCCAACTCGAATTCTTCCCGCTCCTTCTGGCACCTTGCCAAAAATCTTTCTAACAACTTTACCTCATCATCCTTCCCTCCTCTTTTCTACTCTGATGGTTCTGTAGCTATTTCTTCTACTGATAAAGCAGATCTCTTTGCACAGACTTTCTCCTCCAATTCCACCTTAGGCGATTCCGGTGCTGTTCCTCCATCACTTTCCCCCTCTGACTTCCTCATGGCTGACATTAAAATTTCTTCATTGGATGTATTTTCTGCCATCACTGGCCTCAGTACTAACAAGGCATATGGGCCTGATGGGGTCCCTCCTGTTGTTCTCAAGAACTGTGCTTCTGTGCTTACACCCTGCCAAGGCAAACTCTTTCGCCTTTGTCTGTCAACTTGTACCTTTCCTGCTTGCTGGAAGTTTGCTCTCATTCAGCCAGTCCCAAAGAAGGGTGACCACTCCCAACCCTCCAACTATCGTCCAATTGCTTTAACGTCCTGTATTTCAAAAGTTTTCGAGTCAATTCTTAATAGAAAAATCTTAAGGCATCTTTCCTATCACAACCTTCTTTCCGATCGTCAGTATGGGTTCCATCAGGGACGCTCCACTGGCGATCTTCTCACCTACCTTTCAGACTCCTGGTCATCCTCCTTTCGGGACTTTGGCGAAAGCTTTGCCATTGCACTTGACATCTCAAAGGCTTTCGATCGAGTCTGGCATAAATCTTTAATTTCCAAGCTGCCCTCCTACGGTTTCTATCCTTCTATCTGTGCCTTCATCGCTAGCTTCCTTTCTGGTCGTTCTATAGCCGCTGTTGTAGACGGCCATCGTTCTTCTCCTAGATCTATCAACAGTGGTTTTCCTCAGGGCTCTGTCCTATCACCAACTCTCTTCCTTTTATTCATCAATGACCTTCTAAGCTGTACATCTAACCCTATCCACTCATAGCGATGACTCCACCCTTCACCTTTCCATTCGGTTCCCGCAACGCCCATCTCAACAGTTACTTCAACAAACAAGGGATGTGGCTATGGCACACCTAATGTCTGACTTGGCTCGTATCTCTGACTGGGGTAAAAATAATATGGTTGTCTTTAATGCATCTAAGACTCAGTTCTTACACCTATCAACCCGACAAAATCTTCCACAGGTATACCCACTAATGTTTAATAATATTCAGCTTAATCCTGCATCATCCTTGAACATGCTTGGGGTTTCATTTACTCGGGACTTATCTTGGAAAGATCATATTACATCTCTTGTAAAATCTGCTTCCAAGAGATTGGGTGTGCTAAGCCAACTCCACTCTTTCTTTACCCCTGCACAATTGTTGACTCTATACAGGGGTTTTATCCGCCCCTGTGTGGAGTACAACTCTCATGTGTGGGGAGGCTCCCCACATACAGCTCTTCTCAATAGGGTGGAGTCAAAGGCTTTTCGTCTCATTAACTCTCCTCCTCTTACTGACTCCCTTCAACCTCTGTGTCTTCGCTGCACTGTTGCATCTTTTTCTCTTTTCTATCGCTACTTTAATGGTCACTGCTCCTCTGAACTGTCTGCGTGCATTCCTCCACCTCTACGACGGGCGCGCAGCACCCGTCTGGCAGCAAACTTTCATCCCTTTTCTGTCCAACTCTCTAATGCAAGAGTTAACCGTTACTCCCAGTCTTTCATTTATGCAACAGGTCAGCTCTGGAACTGTCTCCCTCTGTCTGTATTTCCTGCTGCCTATGATCTCCAGTCTTTCAAACGCAGTGTGTCCAGGCATTTCAAAATGATCGGATCTTGAATTTGGCTCTCTATTGTATTTTGTTTTTCTCTTGGAGGGAACTGTTACTGCGGGCTCATGGCCTTTGGTTCCTTCTTCCTCGCATAAAAAAAAAAAACTACTGCAAACCACTCCTTACTCAAGCCACAGAGCTTGTTCCAGCCCTACCTCCAGCACATATATTATGTCCTTCAAATATCAAAATTTCTCCACACTCTCAAGAGACTCTCCTGCGAGGTGAAATCTTTTCCGCCTCTCTTTCTCAACTTGCTCTCCCCAACACACCACACACACGAAATTAGCATTATTTTCGCAGCTTACCTTATGCACCCACTCTTCACAAACACTGCACAAAGATGGAGTTACTTCTCACACCCTTGCGGCAGACTACACATGGACACACTCCCTCTTCTTTAATGGTAACGTCATCAGGTTTAGATATCATCACTTTTGTTTTATCCGCGTTTACTCTCAAACTATTTTATTTCATTCCAACTCCTCACGGCCTAGATCTTTCCTCCGCCATTCCAAGTCATCAGCATACAACAACTCCCATGTAAGTCCAGTGTCATGTGCTAGAGCTTCAAGCACCATGATAAAAATTAAAGAGCTTAAAACTGACAACTGATGCATGCCAACATATACAGAACACTCACCACTCAAACCTCCGTTCACTCTACCTGGGTGCGAGCACCCTGGCCTATCGCCAGAACCACTCTAACCATCCACTCATCTAGCCCATTTCCCACGTTACCACCTCCTTAAGAACTCTCTCAAATGCCTTTACCTAATCAGCACAAACAAAGTACAGCTGGACTTTCCTTCCTATACTCGTATATCCTGAGGCTGTCAGACAATGAATATTGGGTCAGTGGTTCCTTTGTCTGACATAAACCCAAACTGCATCTCATCATAAGTTGATAAAAAAGTTTGGGCTAAATAGGGTAAGAAGTCATAAGTTGACCTTGTCCTGTTACCTCGACCTTTGACCTATTGTTATGAAACACAATGCGGTTACTCCCCGGCCAACCCTCAACCACTGTACCAAGTTTGGTTAAAATCGGACTAAAAATTTGGTTAAAACTCCTTAAGTTGATTTTGCTGGGTCAAAACTTGACCTAGCCCCGTGACCCTCACTTTCGAGCTATTGCTCTGAAAACAGTAAGGTTCCTCATGGGCTGTCCCTCAACTGTTACGCCACGTTTGGTTAAAATTCATTAAACTGTTAAAATAGTTTTCTTAACACAGACAGACAGACAGGCAGAAAGACCGACAAACACGCCGATCAAAACATACCACACGCTGTCGCTTGACAAATCGTTGTTGTAATAATGACGCCCTTGAGCTGAAGGCGTTAGTATGCAAGAATATCACTGCCACCTCCTCTGCCCTTACATAACGTGACGAAGCAGTGGCATGGAGGTAAAAACAAGTGTCAATGAAGTACGGCCAGAGTTTTTATTTTCTGTTTTTCTATGCGTTCATCTCTTGGTTTGGGCTTAATAGTTTGTTCCCTTAGGTCTAGCAGTCTTCCTATATCACACATACCTTCACATATCACCACTTCTGCATTAATACCCCCTGTCCACTTTAAATACATGCTGGGGCTCACTAAATACATGCTAAGGTTCACTCACTACAGGTGCCTTATATTACCAGGAGTGTTTACATATCA
>NW_027642910.1:0-4995 GCF_032717465.1 Coenobita brevimanus
CATCCATTCAAACACATTCATTCGCATCTTAGCCCCTACATGTAATATTTATATTTTCATAAGTCTACATTCACCTGGACAAAAATGTCTGGTGAGAATAGGAATCAAAGAGAAAAGATCTCTTTAGATGTTAGGGTCTAAGAATTTTCTAATGAAGACAGTAAACACCCACCCTTTCCTATCAACATCTGAAATGAACCAGAAAATTTGTTGTGTGTTATATTGCGAAACAACACACAGACACACACACAGACACACACACACACACACACACACACACACACACACACACACACACACACGCACGCAGAGAAACACAGTAAAATATCACCTCGCCCTCCTAAAGGCAGGAGGTAAAAATTAGCAAAACTCATCGAAATATAGCCGCAGCGTTTATCAAAAAGCCTTTCCACATCATAAAAAATATGGCGGATGGTATTTGGTCGATTTCTTATCAAATCTCTTCTAAAAGTAATGGTCGTCACATATCCAAATAGCTGCTATTTCCTGAAGGTTTGATGAAAGTTCGTCCACGACGCATCGAGATTTGAACAGGAATTGGTGGGAGTGAAAATCAGAAAAGAGCTTTTCATTGTACAGTTGCTATTTCCAGACGGCTGCACCTATGTTACGGGAGACTTTCTGAACTGGATTGATTAGACACAGCATTCATCGACTTCTCCGCCTATTTGGGGGAAAAAAAAATTGTTTCAAGACAGGAATGAACGGAGGCGTATGAAAGGGAATTCTGTATATTTTCACACTAGTGTGTTCCAGTAACAGTGACGGTCTTGCATAATTTCGATGATCAAGAGGTGACAGGAGAGTTTTCGATTGCGTAAAGCAACTAATGATAGTACTCTAGTCTTCTTCTCTTAAATTTATTGGCCACCGATAGCCTATTCCCAGATCCCACTATGTCGAGAGTAATAACATGACACTGACAATCTAGTTTTCCTTCATTCAGGTTTAAATCATTTCTTAACATGTTATCCTGATCTGCTTATTCAGTTTAATCATTTATAACTTCGTAATGTTTGTCAGTGATGCAAACTATGCCGAAAGCAAGAAGATAGTGATACCATTCACTACAATATGAATGTGTAATATCCAACATAAACATCTCGATAAAGAAGTTCTACGAAGTCAACACTGCCAAAGTAATTAAAATTTTTATGTCTCATTTCTTCCTGTCATCTGTCTAAACTCACACTCTACTTGTATTACACAATGAATCATAACACTCAGATGATGTCAAGTAAATCGTACGTTACTTATAATTACCTGAGAGTATCACGAAGAAAATACGTAAAATCGATCACGTCCTGAATAAGTGTCAGGATTATTCTTTAAACTGCCAAGTTAAATATAATTGTCCGTTAGAAGAATGATTGACAGTTAATACTTATCACAATTTGAAAAACTAATGCAGCCATGACAAAGAGAAGTCAAGGTAATGTCTTTTAATGCGCAGTTCAGTACAAAGAATGTGTCTTTAGCAAGAACAACATAAAACATTCTAAATCTAATCGATCAAAGGATTTCTGGATTTTTTTTTTTTATGTGACCGTTAGACAGGCTTGCTAAGTTTGGAGGTCACCTTGTACACTGAATAGGTTACTGAAGACTGCATCTTAGCTCTTTAGATCAAGGAGTGTTTGTAAATCTGAAAAAAAAATAAAACATAATTATGGAGAAAGCAAGAACAGAGTATAAGTCAGTATCCAAAAGTAGTGAATATTATTTTCCATTGTTGCAGCTGTCACCAGAACACTCATGTGTCTGTGCAAAGAAAAATGAGTTTTAACGAAAACTGTGAAGAAAAAAGGGGAGGCGGGTTACCGGACACTTGATCCCGGTCTCCCAGAATCAGAGTTTAAGAGCCAGTACCAACCCTCTCTCCTCCCCTAAAATCTTTAGCACAGTGACGTTTACATAAAGTTAGCAACAGACCGACTGTTTTATTTTATAGAGGAGAGTCCCTTGAAATGAAATGGTGTATGAAACTTATCTGTCTATATATCTATATACCTAGGCTGCTTCCCGCAAGGAAAGGGAGGTAGCCGAGACAGGACAACACACTCCCCATTTACTCATCCATTCAAACACATTCATTCGCATCTTAGCCCCTACATGTAATATTTCCAGTTTCATAAGTCTACATTCACCTGGACAAAAATGTCTGGTGAGAATAATAATAAAAGAGAAAAGATCTCTTTAGATGTTGGGGTCTAAGAATTTTCTAATGAAGACAGTAAACACCCACCCTTTCCTATCAACATCTGAAATGAACCAGAAAAATTTTTGTGTGTTATATTGCGAAACAACACACAGACACACACACACACACACACACACACACACACACACACACACACGCACGCACAGAAACACAGTAAAATATCACCTCGCCCTCCTAAAGGCAGGAGGTAAAAATTAGCAAAACTCATCGAAATATAGCCGCAGCGTTTATCAACAAGCCTTTCCACATCATAAAAAATATGGCGGATGGTATTCGGTCGATTTCTTATCAAATACCTTCTAAAAGTAATGGTCGTCACATATCCAAATAGCTGCTATTTCCTGAAGGTTTGATGAAAGTTCGTCCACAACGCATCGAGATTTGAACAGCAATTGGTGGGAGGGAAAATCAGAAAAGAGCTTTTCATTGTACAGTTGCTATTTCCAGACGGCTGCACCTACGTTACTGGAGACTTTCTGAACTGGATTGATTGGACACAGCCTTCATCAACTTCTCCGCCTATTTGAAAAAAAAAAAAAAAGTTTGAAGACAGGAATGAACGGATGCGTATTAAAGGGAATTCTGCATATTTTCATACTAGTGTGTTCCAGTAACAGTGGCGGTCTTGCATAATTTCGATTATCAGGAGGTGACAGGAGAGTTTTCGATTGCGTAAAGCAACGAAGGATAGTACGCTAGTCTTCTTCTCTTAAATGTATTGGCCACCGATAGCCTAGTCCCAGATCCCACCATGTCGAGAGTAATAACATGACACTGACAATCTAGTTTTCCTTCATTCAGGTTTAAATCATTTCTTAACATGTTATCCTGATCTGCTTATTCAGTTTAGTCATTTATAACTTCGTAATGTTTGTCAGTGATGCAAACTATGCCGAAAGCAAGAAGATAATGATACCATTCACTACAATATGAAGGTGTAATATCCAACATAAACATCTCGATAAAGAAGTTCTACCAAGTCAACACTGGCAAAGTAATTTAAATATTTATATCTGCTTTCTTCCGATCATCTGTTTATTCTCACACTCTACTTGTATTACACAATGAATCATAACACTCAGATGATGTCAAGTAAATCGTACGTTACTTATAATTACCTGAGAGTATCACGAAGAAAATACGTAAAATCGATCACGTCCTGAATAAGTGTCAGGATTATTCTTTAAACTGCCAAGTTAAATATAATTGTCCGTTAGAAGAATGATTGACAGTTAATACTTATCACAATTTGAAAAACTAATGCAGCCATGACAAAGAGAAGTCAAGGTAATGTCTTTTAATGCGCAGTTCAGTACAAAGAATGTGTCTTTAGCAAGAACAACATAAAACATTCTAAATCCAATCGATCAAAGGATTTCTGGATTTTTTTTTTCTTTTATTTGACCGTTAGACAGGCTTGCTAAGTTTGGAGGTCACCTTGTACACTGAATAGGTTACTGAAGACTGCATCTTAGCTCTTTAGATCAAAGAGTCTTTCTAAATAAAAAATAAAACGTAATTATCGAGAAAACAAGAAGAGAGTATAAGTCAGTATCCAAAAGTGGTGAATAATATTTTATGTTGTTGCGGCTGTCACCAGAACACTCATGTGTCTGTGCAAAGAAAAATGAGTTTTAACGAAAACTGTGAAGAAAAAGGGGAGGCGGGTTACCGGACACTTGATCCCGGTCTCCCAGAATCAGAGTTTAAGAGCCAGTACCAACCCTCTCTCCTCCCCTAAAATCTTTAGCACAGTGACGTTTACATAAAGTTAGCAACAGACCGACTGTTTTATCTTATAGAGGAGAGTCCCTTGAAATGAAATGGTGTATGAAACCTATCTATCTATATATCTATATACCTAGGCTGCTTCCCGCAAGGAAAGGGAGGTAGCCGAGACAGGACAACACACTCCCCATTTACTCATCCATTCAAACACATTCATTCGCATCTTAGCCCCTACATGTAATATTTCCAGTTTCATAAGTCTACATTCACCTGGACAAAAATGTCTGGTGAGAATAGGAATCAAAGAGAAAAGATCTCTTTAGATGGAAGGGTCTAAGAATTTTCTAATGAAGACAGTAAACACCCACCCTTTCCTATCAACATCTGAAATCAACCAGGAAATTTTTTGTGTGTTATATTGCAAACCAACACACAGACACACACACAGACACAGACACACACACACACACACACACACACACACACACACACACACACACACACGCACGCACAGAAACACAGTAAAATATCACCTCGCCCTCCTAAAGGCAGGAGGTAAAAATTAGCAAAACTCATCGAAATATAGCCGCAGCGTTTATCAACAAGCCTTTCCACATCATAAAAAATATGGCGGATGGTATTCAGTCGATTTCTTATCAAATACCTTCTAAAAGTAATGGTCGTCACATATCCAAATAGCTGCTATTTCCTGAAGGTATGATGAAAGTTCGTCCACAACGCATCGAGATTTGAATAGGAATTGATGGGAGGGAAAATCAGAAAAGAGCTTTTCATTGTACAGTTGCTATTTCCAGACGGCTGCACCTACGTTACGGGAGACTTTCTGAACTGGATTGATTGGACACAGCATTCATCGACTTCTGCGCCTATTTGGGGGGAAAGAAAATTGTTTGAAGACAGGAAGATGAACAGAGGCGTATTAAAGGGAATTCTGTGGATTTTCACACTAGTGTTTTCCAGTAACAGCGACGGTCTTGCATAATTTCGATTATCAAGTGGTGACA
>NW_027642911.1:0-4995 GCF_032717465.1 Coenobita brevimanus
TATGCAAGACCGTCACCGTTACTTGAGCACAGTAGTGTGAAAATCCAAAGAATTCCCTTTAATACGCCTCCGTTCATTCCTGTCTTCAAACAATTTTCTTTCCCCTCAAATACGCGGAGAAATCGATGATTGCTGTGTCCAATCAATCCAGTTCAGAAAGGCTCCCGTAACTTAGATGTAGCCATCTGGAAATAGCAACTGTACAACGAAAAGCTCTTTTCTTCTTTCCCTCCCACCCATTCCTATTCAAAGTTCGATGCGTTCTGGACGAACTTTCATCAAACCTTCAGGAAATAGCAACTATTTGGATTTGTGACGGCCATTACGTTTAGATAGGATTTGCTAAGAAATCGACCGAATACCAGCCTGCATATATCTTTTGATGTGGAAAGGCTTTTTGATAAACACTGCGGGTATATTTCAAAGAGTTTTACTAATTTTTACCTCCCGCCTTTATGAAGGCGAGGTGATATTTGACTGTGTGTGTGTGTGTGTGTGTGTGTGTGTGTGTGTGTGTTTTATTTCGCAATATAACACAAAAAATATTTCTGGCTCATTTCAGAAATGGATAGAAAAGGGTGCGTGTTTACTGCCTTTATTGGAAAATTCTTAGACCCTAACATCTAAAGAGATCTTTTCTCTTTTATTCCTGTTCTCACCAGACATTTTTCTCCAGGCGAAGGTAGACTTATGAAACCGGAAATGTTAGATGAGCCATTCATAAACCGTTTCATTTCAAGGGACTCTCCTATATAAAATAAAACAGTCGGTCTGTTGCTAACTTCATGTAAACGTCACTGTGCTAAAGATTTTAGGGGAGGAGAGAGGGTTGGTACTGGCTCTTAAACTCTGATTCTGGGAGACCGGGATCAAGTGTCCGGTAACCCGCCTCCCCTTTTTTCTTCACAGTTTACGTTAAAACTCATTTTTCTTTCCACAGACACATGAGTGTTCTGGTGACAGCCGCAACAATATAAAATATTATTCACCACTTTTCGATACTGACTTATACTCTCTTCTTCCTTTCTCGATAATTACGTTTTATTTTTTTTATTTAGAAAGACTCTTTGATCAAAAGAGCTAAGATGCAGTCTTCAGTAACTTATTCAGTGTACAAGGTGACCTCCAAACTTAGCAAGCCTGTCTAATGGTCACATAAAAGAACAAAAAAATCCAGAAATCCTTTGATCGATTAGATTTAGAATGTTTTATGTTGTTCTTGCTAAAGACACAGTCTTTCTACTGAAGTGCGCATTAAAAGACTTTATTTTGACTTCTCTTTGTCATGGCTGCATTAGTTTTTCAAATTGTGATAAGTATTAACTGTCAGTCATTTTTCTAACACTAAATTATATTTAACTTGGCAGTTTAAAGCATAATTCTGAAACTCATTCAGGACGTGATCGATTTTAGGTATTTTCTTCGTGATACTCTCAGATAATTATAAGTAACGTACGATTTACTTTTCATCGTCTGAGTGTTATGATTCATCGTGTAATACAGGTAGAGTGTGACTTTAGATAAATGACAGGAAGAAATGAGACATAAAAATTTAAATTACTTTGGCAGTGTTGACTTCGTACAACTTCTTTATCGAGATGTTTATGTTGGATATTACACCTTCATATTGTAGTGAGTGGTATCATTATCTTCTTGCTCTCGGCATAGTTTGCATCACTGACAAACATTAGGAAGTTATTAATAATTAAATTGAATAAGAAGACCAGGATAACATGTTACGAAATGATTTGAACGTGAATAAAGGAAAACTAGATTGTCCGTGTCATGTTATTGCCCTCGACATTGTGGGCTCTGGGGTTAGGCTACTTGTGGCCAATACATATAAGGGAAGACTAGTGTACTATCCTTGGTTCCTTTACGAAATCGAAAACTCTCCTGTTACATCTTGACAATCGAAATTATGCAAGACCGTCACCGTTATTGGAGCACAGTAGTGCGAAAATCCACAGAATTCACTTTAATTCGGCTCCGTTCATTCCTGTCTTCAAACAAATTTCTTTCCCTTCAAATAGGCGGAGAAGTCGATCATTGCTGTGTCCAATCAATCCAGTTCAGAAAGTCTCCCGTAACTTAGATGTAGCCATCTGGAAATAGCAACTGTACAACGAAAAGCTCTTTTCTTCTTTCCCTCCCACCCATTCCTATTCAAAGTTCGATGCGTTCTGGACGAACTTTCATCAAACCTTCAGGAAATAGCAACTATTTGGATTTGTGACGGCCATTACGTTTAGATAGGATTTGCTAAGAAATCGACCGAATACCAGCCTGCATATATCTTTTGATGTGGAAAGGCTTTTTGATAAACACTGCGGGTATATTTCAAAGAGTTTTACTAATTTTTACCTCCCGCCTTTATGAAGGCGAGGTGATATTTGACTGTGTGTGTGTGTGTGTGTGTGTGTGTGTGTGTGTGTGTGTGTGTGTGTTGTTTCGCAATATAACACAAAAAATATTTCTGGCTCATTTCAGAAATGGATAGAAAAGGGTGAGTGTTTACTGCCTTTATTGTTAAATTCTTAGACCTAAACATCTAAAGAGATCTTTTCTCTTTTATTCCTGTTCTCACCAGACATTTTTGTCCAGGCGAAGGTAGACTTATGAAACCGGAAATGTTAGATGAACCATTCATAAACCGTTTCATTTCAAGGGACTCTCCTATATAAAATAAAACAGTCGGTCTGTTGCTAACTTTATGTAAACGTCACTGTGCTAAAGATTTTAGGGGAGGAGAGAGGGTTGGTACTGGCTCTTAAACTCTGATTCTGGGAGACCGGGATCAAGTGTCCAGTAACCCGCCTCCCCTTTTTTCTTCACAGTTTTCGTTAAAACTCATTTTTCTTTGCACAGACACATGAGTGTTCTGGTGACAGCCGCAACAATATAAAATATTATTCACCACTTTTCGATACTGACTTATACTCTCTTCTTCCTTTCTCGATAATTACGTTTTATTTTCTTTTAGAAAGACTCTTTGATCAAAAGAGCTATGATGCAGTCTTTAGTAACCTATTCAGTGTACAAGGTGACATCGAAACTTAGCAAGCCTGTCTAACGGTCACATAAAAGAAAAAAAAAATCCAGAAATCCTTTGATCGATTAGATTTAGAATGTTTTATGTTGTTCTTGCTAAAGACATATTCTTTCTACTGAACTGCGCATTAAAAGATTTTACCTTGACTTCTCTTTGTCATGGCTGCATTAGTTTTTCAAATTCTGATAAGTATTAACTGTCAGTCATTTTTCTAACACTAAATTATATTTAACTTGGCAGTTTAAAGCATAATTCTGAAACTCATTCAGGACGTGATCGATTTTAGGTATTTTCTTCGTGATACTCTCAGATAATTATAAGTAACGTACGATTTACTTTTCATCGTCTGAGTGTTATGATTCATCGTGTAATACAGGTAGAGTGTGACTTTAGATAAATGACAGGAAGAAATGAGACATAAAAATTTAAATTACTTTGGCAGTGTTGACTTCGTACAACTTCTTTATCGAGATGTTTATGTTGGATATTACACCTTCATATTGTAGTGAATGGTATCATTATCTTCTTGCTTTCGGCATAGTTTGCATCACTGACAAACATTACGAAGTTATTAATGATTAAATTGAATAAGAAGATCAGGATAACATGTTACGAAATGATTTGAACGTGATTAAAGGAAAACTAGATTGTCCGTGTCATGTTATTGCCCTCGACATTGAGGGGTCTGGGGCTAGGCTACCTGTGGCCAATACATATAAGAGAAGACTAGTGTACTATCCTTGGTTCCTTTACGAAATCGACAACTCTCCTGTTACCTCTTGACAATCGAAATTATGCAAGACCGTCACCGTTACTGGAGCACAGTAGTGTGAAAATCCACAGAATTCACTTTAATACGCCTCCGTTCATTCCTGTCTTCAAACAAAATTCTTTCCCTTCAAATAGGCGGAGAAGTCGATCATTGCTGTGTCCAATCAATCCAGTTCAGAAAGTCTCCCGTAACTTAGATGTAGCCATCTGGAAATAGCAACTGTACAACGAAAAGTTCTTTTCTTCTTTCCCTCCCACCCATTCCTATTCAAAGTTCGATGCGTTCTGGACGAACTTTCATCAAACCTCCAGGAAATAGCAACTATTTGGATTTGTGACGACCATTACTTTTAGATAGGATTTGCTAAGAAATCGACCGAATACCAGCCTGCATATATCTTTTGATGTGGAAAGGCTTTTTGATAAACGCTGCGGGTATATTTCAAAGAGTTTTACTAATTTTTACCTCCCGCCTTTACGAGGCGAGGTGATATTTGACTGTGTGTGTGTGTGTGTGTGTGTGTGTGTGTGTGTGTGTGTGTGTGTGTGTGTTGCAATAGAATACAGAAAATATTTCTGGCTCATTTCAGAAATGGATAGAAATGGGTGGGTATTTACTGCCTTTATTGGAAAATTCTTAGACCCTAACATCTAAAGAGATCTTTTCTCTTTTATTCTTGTTCTCACCAGACATTTTTGTCCAGGCGAAGGTAGACTTATGAAACAGGAAATGTTACATGAAGCATTCATAAACCGTTTCATTTCAAGGGACTCTCCTATATAAAATAAAACAGTCGGTCTGTTGCTAACTTTATGTAAACGTCACTGTGCTAAAGATTTTAGGGGAGGAGAGAGGGTTGGTACTGGCTCTTAAACTCTGATTCTGGGAGACCGGGATCAAGTGTCCGGTAACCCGCCTCCCCTTTTTTCTTCACAGTTTTCGTTAAAACTCATTTTTCTTTGCACAGACACATGAGTGTTCTGGTGACAGCCGCAACAACATAAAATATTATTCACCACTTTTAGATACTGACTTATACTCTCTTCTTGCTTTCTCGATAATTACGTTTTTTTTTTTCTTTTTTTTCAGATTTAGAAAGACTCTTTGATCTAATGAGCTGAGATGCTGTCTTCAGTAACCTATTCAGTGTACAAGGTGACCTCCAAACTTA
>NW_027642912.1:0-5000 GCF_032717465.1 Coenobita brevimanus
ATATATTTATCCAGGAAAACGGGGTGCCACAGGGAAGTGTGCTTAGTCCTACTTTATTTAGTATTATGATCAATGATATTCTGTCATCAGCTCCCATCCCGAGGAATCTTAAATACTCACTCTACGCTGACGATTGTGCAATATGGCACTCTTCCCGTAATGCACAATTTTCGGCTGGGCGGATTCAAGCAGCCCTTGACTCCGTCCATCAATGGGCCTTGCAGTGGGGATTTAAGTTTTCCGTACGTAAGTGTGCCGCTATAGTTTTCACTAATCGTAACGTACCTAATTTGTGCTTAACTTTGGATAATCAGGCGGTACCTTTTCAAAATTCTGTAAAATTTTTAGGAATACATTTTGATCGTAGAATGAATTTTAAACTTCACGTTAATACTTTGCTTGCTCGTTGTGATAAACCGTTAAATGTCCTCAAGTACCTAGCGGGTACTACCTGGGGTGCCGACAGAAAATCTTTATTAATGGTGTATAAGTCCCTTATTCGATCGAAGCTAGACTATGGCGCACAGGTGTATGGCTCGGCATCCGATGCCACGCTGAAAGGGTTGGATGTGTTACAGAATAAATGTTTGCGAATGTGTCTTGGAGCTGTCCGGTGTACCCGTGTAGCTCGTATGGAAGTGGAGGCGAATGTGCCTCCCCTCCGTATTCGCCGTGACCACCTGGCCTTGTCCTATGGTGTAAGGACATTAAGAAAAAGTAATATCGGCAATGTGGCCTGTACCCCCCTGCGTCAATACCACCACCTTCTGCGGGGGGTGCGTCGGCCACTTGCCGCTCGCCTCCACTTACTGACTCAGGAGCTTGATGTGGACCCCAGTGACTGTGACAAGTTGGTGCTTAAAAATATAGCGCCTTGGGAGCCACCCGGCTTTACAGTCGATGTTACATGGCTCCCAGCACCAAAGGCCAAGGCGCCGGAGGCGGAGGTCCACCACTTGTTTCGTAAGATCATTGTTCGTCACTTGGGGTCCCATCAATTGTACACCGACGGCTCCAAGTCGAGTGAATGTGTGGGTGCAAGTGTGTGGTCGACTGAATGTGCCCTCAGGTATCGGTTGCCGACTCATACATCTGTGTTTACTTCAGAACTTTTTGCTATTGACAAAGCCATAGACTATGCTCTCAATTCTAGACATGACTCATTTGTCATATTTTCAGATTCAAAATCAGCCCTTCAGGCAATTGCATCTTGCACTACGGACTCTCATGAGATCCAGGGCCGCATCGTTAATAAGTTGCATTCATGCAACAAGTCATTCACGCTGATCTGGGTGCCTGGTCATTGTCGTATCTACGGCAATGAGCAGGCTGACTTACTTGCAAAGTCGGCTGTGGAGCTCGAGGAGACTTGGGACGTTCCTCGTGATCTACGGTCGAGTCTATCTCTCGGAAAGAAATCAATAAATCTTCTGTGGCAAGGTCAGTGGACCAGACTAAATATTCCAACTTGTAAGCCGTACCTGGGCGACTGGGACACTGCCAACCGTCCCAGTCGCCTAGAAGAAAAAGTGTTGGCACGGCTACGGCTGAATGCCACCGTTTTAACCCACATAAAACCTTATATGGAAAGACGCTTCCCACCGCACTGTGACATCTGTAATGCGGTGTTATCTATCAGTCATATCTTCCTGCGCTGTCGGCGATTTATTCGTGAACGCGCTTCACTTATGAATTACTGCGGCGCAGTTGACGTCCCCTTCACCCTTTCCACCATCCTGGGTGATGGGGACATTGTTATGACTGATAAATTGATGGCTTTCTTGAGAGAGACCGGACTGATCAGAGTGATGTGACTTTTTTACTGTGTGGTTATGGTTTTTATGAACAGTAAATATGTATATATTGTAATATTAATTAGGGTTGACAGTTGACATATTTTAAATAGTTCCTCCTCCCACCGATCTATTTCTAATATAGATGTCCCCTACATTAAGCCAAATTCCTTGCCTGACAGTCACCAGCTGATGAGTGCAAGTGTGCAATATAGGAAGGTATTGGGCACTTGCAGTCGATGGTAGTCTGCTGGGCGAGGTTCTTCAATTTTTGTATAAATTATGTAAATACATTATATTATCTTGCTTAAGTTATTCTAATTAGGGACGACAGCTGACGTATATGGAAATGTTCCTGACTCGTCTGGTTCCCTTTCATATATTGATGTCCCCTATATTAGGTTGTGCCTCGACTGACAGTCATCAGGTGATGAGTGCAGGTATGTAATGTAGAAAAGCATTACATATCTGCAGGCGATGGTGTTCTCTTGGTCGAGGCTTTTTGAACATTAGTGTAGGTCTAGTTATTTGTCTCTTAGGATTTAGTATAGGTTAGCGATTTGTCTGTTAGGTGGTTAGTTTTAGGGTCTTTAGAGTAGGTATTTTTGTTTATAAGTAATATAAGGTTAAAAATATAAAAAATAAATAAAAATAATAAAAATAAAACTACAAAAAAATAATAAAAAAAAAATTATTATATATATATGTACGTGTGCATGAAAGTGTGTATGTTCATATGCATGGATGTGTGTATGTATGTATGTATGTATATATATATGTTTGTATATATATGTATATATGTGTCAATATATATACATATATATATATTTGCCTTAATGACCAGAGGCTTCGGCCTCAATGGTCGATAGGCAAAAAAAAAAAAGAAAAGAAAAAAAAAAAAAAAAAAAAGAACTTAGTGAGACAGGGGGATCCACTACCATACACTGGGTCCCCAGTCATGTTGGCATTAAAGGCAATGAACGAGCTGACAACGCCGCCAAACAGGCCACAAAGCACGCCAATCCAGACATTGACATCAAAACAAGTCTCTCCCAAATCAAACGCCTCATTAAAAAGCGCACAGCCGCCCGTAGCCGCGAAGATCACAAACTACACGTGGAGCTCGGCTCCCCATCTGCTACCTGGTTCGCACAAGCCACGAACTACACCCACTCTCACTACCACTCTCCAACGACAACCAACTACTCACCCGCCTCCGTTGTCTCCGACTTGGGCACCTGTGCTATGCTGAGCTCAATGCAGCTGACAATCCCTCACTCACCGAATGTGACCATTGTAAAGCCATCACCCCCTTCCCCCTCCTACACTACATACTCCGCTGCCCTACCACATCCCGTCTTCGGGTAGAACCACCCTACCCCAACCCTGACATCTCAAGATCACAAGCTGTAGCACCATCTCTACAAACACTCCGCAGTTCCGCTGCAAGACTCGTTGCCTCAACGCCGTACAGCAGTCTAGCTGCAATGGTGCGCAGCACCGCACCTCCAAGATAAGAAACACAAGAAGACGTTGCGTGTGCGTGGAGCGGCCCCACCGGGACCATTCCGCGCCCACACCTCATCTTCCCTCATACTAATGACAAGCTCAGTCCCACTGACCGGGCTAATGTATGGCTCGGCCGCCACTACAGGTGGGGGAAAACTACAAACGAACGAACGAACGGAACTTAGTAACTTACAGGAATGATCGTTTTCACTAAATATTTTTAAGGATACCAGTCATTACAATTAATTTAGTTTTTCTCCACTGCTCGTTTTGACTATGTATGCTTCGTGTCACCAGCAGTGCTTATTTCCAATTATTCTTGACCATATGGTGAATAATTTATTTTTCACTCAGCATTATCTCTTATCTTTATTTTCTGGCCAGAGGCTTCCAGAGCATGGAGTTCATGAAGCCTACATCAAACTCCTCTATTTCGAAGCTTCTCCTAAGCTGAATTATGCCGCTTGCAGGTAACAAGAATAAAATAACAGGTACGCTGGGACAGTGTAGAGTATTGGTTAGCAGCATTTGGTCGGGCATATTCTGGATGGGGCATTCTTGAGGGGGCACGCGACATACGGTGTTCCCACTCCCAGTCATAAGATGCCAGAAAAGTGGTTCAAAGTTCAGCAATAATATCGCAACCATAACTTTTTAATTTTGATGGTAGAACATTCTTTTTTTTTTTTCCCCTAGGAAAGGTAGATTGCGATAATTATAATAATAATTATAATAATTATAATAATTTTGCCATATCTATGAAGTTTATATCTTTTTTTTTTTTTTTTTCATTTTGCTGAACTTTCAACCCATTTTCTGGCAAAACCTGATTGCTTAAGCAAAAAACAACATTGATTAAAACGAAGATATGTACCACTAAACAATATGAATGTGCTATGGCCCCCCCAAAAAAGGTCAAACGGGTATGCTGTAAACCAGCGAGAATTCCTTTTTGCATGCCACGAACAGAGTACAACGGTAGGGACTGAAGAATGGTGCGACAGAAACTGCCGCCAAACACACCGCCACATACAACCAGCCATTCAGTAAGCAAGGCTTGCGACCCAGCCACATTCTCACTGGCCGCATGCAACACCGGTACACACAGGCAAGACGCGCTGCTCTGCTCCCGTACCACCACCACAGCTGCGTACACGAGGCAACCTTATGTTTCGCGGCCAGTCCTGGGCGAATGGCGTGTAACATAAGGATGATGTACAATACCTTTTTTGAAGGACTTTCAACCACACTTCCAGTGGTGGAAAGTGATCTTATCCAAGGCCACATGATAGAGTATGGGTGAAAATAGTGTTATCCAACAAAAACGCATTTTCCGGCTGGTGGTCTGTGAACCCCTTCCGTCACACATCTCTTTGCCCCCCTTTCATTTGGTCTATGAAATCTTAATGGGAGAGAGTTATACAGATATACAAAGAACGTAAACCTTTAATATTAAAAGCAAAACAACAAGATTCCTAATTTCTGATAACAGATTTTAGTGATGTAGGAAAGCAGAGAGAGAGGTGTTCGAGCGAATATTGTATTACACAAGAAGGATGGTGAAGGAGCTCAGGGGATCAGGAAGGTTCAGAGAACACGGCGTATTTTTATGCTATTGATAAAAGTTTACTTATACTACACGTTTTATGAAATAGTAATATTAGCCCGCACTAAGAAAATTAGTGTGGTACTTCAATA
>NW_027642912.1:10000-24990 GCF_032717465.1 Coenobita brevimanus
CGCATCCACATCTGCATTGGCATTTTATTAAACATCCGCATTGGCATTTTATTAAACATCCACATCCGCATTGGCATTTTATTAAACATCCGCATCCACATCCGCATTGGCATTTTATTAAACATCCGCATCCGCATCCGCATCCGCATCCACATTTGAACGAGACATAAAACGGATGTGGTGGGTCACTGCATTATCGTGACTAACTGAAATGTATGCCTTCGTTATAAACAAAAACATTAGTGTTTTTCCGTGATGCGACTTGCTTGCTGTGTTTACTGTTTACCCTGGTAGGCGGTCATAAGGGCCAAAATTTTGTAGTTATTCTATAGTGCTTTGGTCTGCACAAGACCAAAAGTGCCGTGACTAACTCCACCACGTCGATAAGAGTCGTATGGGTAATACGCTTACCTTGGTACTTTGTAATGTCTAACAGGGTTAATAGGAGTCAAAATGCATTTATATTGGTGTGTATGGCTGTGTGCGTGTGTGCGTGTGTGTGTTATGGAGACTATGGCTAGGGAAGTGTCACAGTAAGTTAAAGAAAGGTGCTGAAAGTACCACTGTCTGAAAACACTGTATTTTTTATAGTAGCTGAGTTCATTATGAATATTTTAAAAGTAGAAAAAAATCAGTTCCCAAGGCCTGGATAAGGGATAGGCAGCTGTCTCCAAGGGCCGAGCTTTAGTTAAATGGTTATGCAACAATATATCCTGAAAACATCCGCATCCGCATCCGCGAGGATGTCATAGTTTCACATCCGCATCTGCATCCGCATCCGCAGTTTTTAGAAACAGAGATCCGCATCCGCATCCGCAAGATACAGAAACATGATATCCGCATTCACATCCGCATCCGCGGATGTTAAAATTCTGACATCCGATACATCCCTATTTTATATGTATCCGACCATAGTTCCCTGAGGCACACGTGTTCTGTAGACGTAACACATCTTCACATGTCGTTACTTACCCATTAGTGGCCAGAGTTCCTGTGCGAGGGAGTTTGCTGGAAGGGTACTAAGCATACCGTCCTCCGCCTATCGGCTCATAGTCACGAAGGTCATAGGTCCCTACCCCGGGGTTCTCTTCCTTATTAAAATGTGAAAATACCCAGTTCCGTCCTTTACAGAGGACACTGGGCACCAGTGGGTTAAGCGTTAATGTCCACCATCCATACTGAGTACATGCAGGGGCTGTCTCCAGTCAGGACTACCATGATGGCATTAGCGGCGGTTTATTACAAGATGTCGGCGGTTTATTACAAGATGTCGGCGGTTTATTACAAGATGTCGGTGGGTCATGTGCAAGATTAGATATGACTGTTACAGCCACAATCATATCTCCAAATTGTTCCTTGTCCCAACCTGGGATCGAAACCGCGTCCTCTCCGTTAGCAATTCATAATTCTACCACCTGATCTTACGAGGCACATAGCACCTCTTCCTTATCTGCTCATATCTGTACATGGCGCGGTAATATTCTCATGTGGGATATGGAAAATTCTTAGCCCTCTAAGACTCTCTCTTACCTAAATAAAAACGTATGACGTTAACCCTTTGCCACATGACGTACCCTGTACGTCATTTCTAGGCAATAGGAGCGTGAGAGGGCGTATCCAGAACGTCATAAGCCAATGCTTTACTATGGGAACAGCAGAGGACTGTCTGAAGCCTCCTAACTCCTCCTCCTGCTACTCGAATATGGTGCTGGTGGGAAGATAAGCGTGTGGAGAAATGGGTAAGGGGTTAAGTTCAAGGCAAAAGGGTTAACCGGAAGAGAATACCCAACCTTGTCACAGCCAAGAGAGTTAATGGTGATAATATTAACACTTCCAGGCTCTAAGAGTGTTCCTAGCTGAATAAAATCACCTGACGTTAGCTAGAATACAAAATTGCAGTTGCCAAGGACATGAAAGGGCTACAATTATGCAAAATATATACACAGACAATAATCAGGCGTATCATCTTCATACCAATCTGTCTCCTACCTAAGCGCAGGATGATGTAGGATTCAGAATGTAAGGAAAGCGAAAACACGATGAATTAATTAACAGCATGTCCTTTGAAGTGGAAAAGACATTCATTCACTCAGCAATCAAGCCTCCGAAACCTGAATCCACCTCACAGACTTAACCATCGTTATATTTAGGAGGATACTTTTCTTTATAGATGCACTTCAGATAGACACTCCAACGACCATCGGGTACGAGAGAGAGAGAGAGAGAGAGAGACTTTTCCCATGCTCGCCTCCATGCATCGATTGCCATTCAGTTCACAATCATAATGAACCTCCATGTTTCACTTTGTTACACACTCATCTGCCATATCTCTCCACTTTCTTGGCATCCATCATTTACTCATTCGATATAGTGCTACCTTCACGTGAATCTACAGTGGGTGACAAGCTAAAGGTTTCATGTAACCTCAGAAACCATTTACTACACTGAGTGGCAACCTTATAACCAATCCCTGTCGTACGGTAGAAAGAATATTAACACCGTAATCTCTGCAGGCCTGAGATTAAAAGTAGGTAGATGGCAGGGGAAGAGAAATTACCCCATGTTTTAGTCATATCTATGGCAATCGTTTGAAGTTCGAGGCATATCATACAGGGTCATCTATTACACATTTCATTTTGCTTGTGTTGCGAGGCGGTTCAGTCAACGTTATCTGTGTCAATCCCGCATCATTTTCTGTTCATAACCTTTTTTGTTTTTTATGCCGTGTGTGTGTGTGTGTGTGTGTGTGTGTGTGTGTGTGTGTGTGTGTGTTTTACGTCCGCTGATGGCATGGCTAATCAGTTATTTCATGATGCAACTGAAATGTCTACGCTCCTTACACCAGCAAACAGAGCGGTCCCCATAACCCACAAGACTGTAAAGCTCAATGTACAAACCACCTTGCACAGAATAAATCAAACAGTAAACGGCGTTAGGTATTCACATAGCCACAAGCACACGACCTTCACTCATGTTGTTATCAGTAAGACGTGTTGATATGACCGATGAGTGGATATTGACACAGGAAGCACTTCACCTCGCCCACATTATCATGGTAGTCCTACCCCCCCTGGGGGTAGGGTTTTTTTTTCAAGAATACTCCTCCAGTATCCCTGCTTGTCGTAAAAGGCGACTAAATGGGTTGGCGGAGGGTTAGTGCCCCTCCTCAGAAAACAACTAAAAAAACAAACAATAAGCCTCGGACAAGGACTGACCAAAAGATGACGACCAAGGACCGGACAAAGGACATGGTAATCGGAACTTGGAATGTAAGGGGAGCGAATGATGAGGTGAAAGAGTGAGATTGTCCAGGTGCTTGAGGGTGCGAAAGTTGATGTATGCGGAATAACTGAAACGAAATGGAGAGGTGAGAGTGTGAGAGAATGGGAGTATGGATGGGGTATATGTGCAGGAGTAGGTGAGAATGAGAGGGCAGAAAAAAGAGTATGTATAGTTGTGAGTAAAACATGGAAGAAGAGCATAAGAGAGTATGGATCAGTTGGGTCAAGGATTGTGTGGGTAAGATTGAAAGTTGGAATACAAATGTGGGCGATTGTGTGTGTGTGTATGCGCCAACGCAAGATCGTGCAAGCAGAGTGAGAGAAGAGTTCTAGACAAATGTGGAAGTGTGCATGGAAAAGTTTGGAAGGAATGAGAGAGTGTTTTTGATCGGTGATATGAATGGTAAAGTAGGGAATGTGAAGGTGGATGGAATAGTTGGTGAGTGGGGTGTGCCTGCTGAGATAGATGAGAATGGCAGTGCATTAGTGGACATTATTTTGTGCTAGGAGGGGGTTGGTGATAGCCAATACCCTCTTCAGGCACAAAATGATCCACAGGTATACATGGCGAGTGATGAGAAGGGTGGGTGGTGAACTGAATGAAAGGAAGGCAATGATTGATTATGTGTGTGTGGATGAAAGGATGCGAAAATGTGTAATGGATGCAAGAGCTTATAGAGGTTGGGGGAGTGGACTTTCTGACCACTACTTGGTAGTGGCCAGAATCAAGGTCCAATTAGGATGGAGCAATAGAAGAAGGGAAGGACTGGAAGAAGGTGTATTTGTAAGGAGAGAGGAAAGGTTACAAGAGGATGAAAAAAAGGCAGAATAAGAGAGAAGTGGAGGAACGACTGGGCAAATATGAATTGGAGCAGATGAGGGACGTGGAAGGTGTGTGCAGGATATTTACAGAAGAAATATGTGCAGCATGTGATGTGGTGTGTGGGATGAAGAGAAGACGGAGGGGTGTGCAAGGAACAGTGTGGTGGAATGAAGAGGTGAGACAGGCTGTGGCACAAAAGAAGAAAGCATACAATAAATGGATGAGAAATAGGGGCGTGGAAGAAGTTGAGAGGCGGAAGAAAGAGTTATATGTTGAAAGAAAGAGAGAGGTGAAAAGATTAGTAAGAGAGAGTAAGAAGAGAGCGGATGAGGAATTTGGAAGGAACTTGAGTGTAAAGTGGAGGGACTGTAAGAAAATGTTCTGGAAAGAGGTGAAAAGAGTAAGACAGGGTGGAAGTGAAGTTAGCAGGGGAGTGAAAAATAAAAATGGTAGATAACTAGTGGAGAAGGGAGAAATAGTGAGCAGATGGGGAGAACACTTTAAGGAATTGTTGAACATAGAGGATGGAAGTAATGCTAGTATAAGTGGCTGGGGAATGGCTGGGAGAAGGGGGAAGGTGAGAAGACAGGAAGAAATCAGGAGGATAGAAGTTGTGGAAGCAATGAAGAAAGTTAAATTGGGGAAAGCCCCAGGAACTGATGGAGTGTGTGGTGAAATGCTGAAGTATGGGGGAGAGATAGTAGTAGAATGGATGTGGAAAATATGCAGATTGGCCTGGGAGGAAGGTAGAGTCCCGGAGGATTGGAAGTCAGGTATAATTATTCCCTTGTACAAAGGAAAAGGGGAAAAAGAAATGTATGGTAATCATAGCGGCGTCTGTCTTCTTAGTATAATAGGAAAAATGTATGGTAGGATACTTATTGACAGAGTTAGAGAAAGAACAGAGGAATTAGTTGGAGAAGAACAGGGAGGCTTTAGGAAGGGAAGAGGTTGTGTAGATCAGATATTCGTTCTTAGATCTTTAGCAGAAAAGTTTCTAGAGAAGGGAAAGAAGTTGTATGCGGCTTTCATGGGTTTGGAGAAAGCATATGACAGGGTGGATAGACAAGGATTGTGGAAAGTATTAAGAATATATGGAGTAGATGGGAAGTTGTTGAATGCTGTGAAGAGTATGTATGATGGTGCTAAGGCTGCAGTGCATGTGGATGGTGAACTGAGTGAATTTTTCTCTTTGAAGGTTGAGTTGAAACAGGGATGTGTCATGTCTCCATGGTTGTTCAATCTGTACATGGATGGGGTAATAAAAGAGGTACAAGGTAGGGTAGTGGATGTTGGAGTGGCCCTGGTGAGAGAGGGTAGTGTTTGGAAACTCCCTGTACTGTTGTTTGCAGATGATACTGTGTTGTTGAGTGAAGACGAAGGAGAGCTGCAAGGCTTGGTGGATGAGTTTGGGAGAGTGTGTAAGAAACGGAATCTAAAGGTGAATGTAGGGAAGAGTAAAGTGATGGTCTTTGAGAAAGGTGAAGTCAGTGAATGTACAGCGAGGTTGGATGGTGAGGAATTGGAAAATGTGAGTACGTTTAAGTACTTGGGTAGTGTGATGAGTAAGGATGGAGGTTTGAAGGGTGAAGTGCTTGAAAGGGTACAGCAGGGAAGAAAGGTTGCTGGTTCCTTGAAAGCAGTGATAAGAAACAGGGAAGTGAGCATGGAAGTGAAAAAGTTACTACATGACAGTATTGTGATACCAACTCTAACGAATGGAAGTGAAGCTTGGACGTTGCTGGAAGGACACAAGTCAAGAGTGAGAGCAGTGGAAATGAGTTATTTAAGAGGAGCCTGTGGAGTCACATGGAGAGACAGGCTGACAAATGAGGATATAAAGGAGCGTTGTGGTGTGGATGTGGATGTGACAGGAAGCGTTAGGAGGAATACACTGAGGTGGTTTGGCCATGTGGAGAGGATGGAGGGTGAAAGACTGACGAAGAGAGTGTATGTGAGTGAGGTGGAGGAGGGAAGAGGGAGGGGGAGACCGAGGATGAGATGGAGGGATGGGGTGGAGAGGTATATGAGAGAGGGGGGGGTGAGTTGGAAGCGGGGCAGTGAAATGGCGGGGGACAGGACGACGTGGAGGCGATTTGTTTGTGGCCACCCCGAACGGGATTGAGGCGTCTGGCAATAGATAGATACAGTAGATAGACGTTCCAGGTCACTTCCTGGCCTAGGCGCACGGGAGCACCTGAGCGGATTTGGTTATTTAATCATTTATATTTTTATTCATTCATTCAGGTATTAATGATTGTTTACAGGGTTACTTCCTTTGCTCTGCAACACTGGATTATTATTATTATTATTATTATTATTATTATTATTATTATTATTACTACCCGTCCGCGCCTCGGAGGGGCTCGGTTTGTCTCGTTGTTTGATTGTTTGTTTGTCTGTCTGTCTGTCTATCTGTCTGTTAACAACTTTACGTTAAAACTACTGATGCGATTTTGACTAAGATTACAGGGATGATGGGCTATGACCTTCTGATCACCTGATTAAGTTTTGGGCCAAATTCGGCCAAAGCCCAGGCTATAGGCCTAAAAAAATGTAAAAAAACGGGGACGGGTATAAATCGTTTTTTCACCGTAACGCCTTTCAAATTCGTTATATCGACATTAAACCAAAACCTAAAAGCGCATCTTTCAAATCAGCATCCTATAACATGCCTCATTACATCAGGGGGTCACCCCCCAATTAGCAGTAGGGGGTCAATGTCAGGTGGGTCGGACCGAAAATTTCAAGTGGGCATATAATTGTCAATTTTCACCAGATTTACTTCAGATTTGATGTGACATCATTGACTAAATATCCTGTTGTGTTTAGGTCAGAACTAAAATGACTGCCGGGACCGGGTTTGCTGTGCCTTGGCACCGCTTCTTCTTATTATTATTATTATGTAGCAACGTTTTCAGCCACATAACCCATTGTCTCAGGTGGCGTCTTTCTTAGGTCTTGTTACCTCCACACGATTTTATTCAACTTGGGAAAAACGTCTGGTAAGGAAGAGGTTGATGGAGTATACCTAACCCCTCCAGCCTCCTCTTGACTGAATGATGTCGTCTGAAGATTGCAAGAATAAGTTGTAAAGAGCTAAAGTCAGGAAATGAAAGAGAAACAAAGTGTTAGGGAGAGGATATAAAAACTATGAAAGGAAGAATAAGATGTATATAAAAAACGATGCTCTGTCACCAATTAACAAAAAAGGTGCTCGAGCTGGGAAATCACAAACAAAAATCAGTCCACCCCGCCCACAGTACTAATGGCAGGTTGCAACATGCAGCCTGGCCACTTGAGTAACCTTTCCGCTACAGTGATATATATATATACTTGAAGTTTATTGTCTCCACTAGGCTTTGTTTATCATATGAAGGCGCCTGGTGCAACAGAGTTAATGAATGTTTGGTTTAACCCAGCCAGATCGATAAGTCTATCCCAAGCTGAACAGAATTGTCTGGAGACATCATGAATAGGATATGAGATCATCTTAGTTGATAGACATCATGAATAGGATATGAGATCATCTTAGTTGATAGACATCATGAATAGGATATGAGATCATCTTAGTTGATAGACATCATGAATAGGATATGAGATCATCTTAGTTGATAGACATCATGAATAGGATATGAGATCATCTTAGTTGATATTATTATTGTTGTTGCTTAATCCTGGTCTTCCTGGCTGAGCACACCTGTCGACCACAGGTAAGCAACTGCTTCCCTGAGCCCGTCCTACATGTAGAGTACAGTATATACCCCCTTTCGGGATCCGGCACCCCCGTGTAGTATACAGCGCTTCACCAGGGTCGGGTCAGGGTCCTGCCCACGGCGAGCCCCAAATCATCTGAGTGAAAAGATTAAATGAAAAGGTGCCATTGTGAGAGTGTAGTAGAGCTAATGCACTTCACCCTGACTACTTCATCAGTGATACGCCCACACACCTTCCTGACCCGTATTCTCGTTGACTGATAAGGGTCCATAACACTTTATTACTGGCTTATATCTGTATATAGCATGTTAATGTTTTCTTCTATGGCAGGTTATTTATGCAAGCCATAGCCGTATTACAAAGGTATTAATAACGGTAAATCCTGATGCGTAATAGGAAGGTAAATCACTTGCGGAGACGTGCTAGAGAGCCTACTAAGTCTACGAGAATACAACCCCTGGCCTTTCTTGTAACTCTGGCAGACCCATACAGTGTTATAGCTACAGACTCCACTGACGTCATTGCTGTTTACTCTTGCTACTTACATACGTTTTTTGCTTAGATTAAGAGCGATTTTTTTGAACTGGGGGAGAGGGTAATTTTTTTTTTTTTTTTTTTCATTTCTAGAGAGCGTTTTCGACATGGATGGGTTTGACATAGAAGATGACCAATGGAGCATTCTTCCATACTGACTAAGAAAAAACGTTGTGAAAAGGAAGGCATTTCCAGATTTTCCAAATTAAGATAGATTCAGTCCTTTTGCAAGTACGAAAGAATCTGTTAAGGGACAACCGAGCTTAAAGTTAACGAAAGTGCTTTTTTCTTTAGTAGAAGATGAAATACAGGTAGTGTTACTAAAGTGATGCTTGCCCCCCAAATGTAAAAAGACATTTTGGCATGTCAGGTGCATGTTCTCAAAAAGGGAAGAATGGCTGGATCCAATGTAGCAATCTCGAGCTAAAGAGTGTCATGATTAGGTTTAGAAAATGTACTGTTCCTTGTAAATCTACCTGTCTATCTATCTATCTATCGGCAGGCACCATAAACACGTAAGGGATGACCGGAAAAGAACTGCTTCCATGTCAATCTGTCTGCCACCTGACTGCTCTCTCTCCAATTCACCCACCCTTCTCACTCAAATACTCGTACCTCTCCAACCCATCCCTCCATTCGTCTTTGGTCTTCCCCTCCCACACCCCCTCTCCACCTCACACACATTTTATTGCCAGTCTCTCATTCTCCATCCTCTCCACACGGCCAAACCATCCCTGAGTAATTCTCTTAATGCCTTCTAACACACTGCCATCAACACTGTACCTATCCTTTACTTCCTCATTTGTCTGCTGTGTCTCTACGTATCTTTCCCTGAGAACAACAGATAGGACAATGATCAATGATGACTAATAGTGCATCTATAGAGCACATCTGTATAGTAGGTATGAGAAAGTCAGAGGCGGAAGGAGACAGAAACAGCTCCAAAATTCTCCAGAGTGAAGGAGGTTGCAAAACTGATTTAAAAAAAAAATACAGATTTTTGAGAAGGCACATCAACAGAGCCGTCAGGATGGAAACGAGTGAGAGAAGAAGTAAAATATTTGAAAACGTTTCAAGCAACATGACAGAACCGGAAACCTCGTTGCACTGACCCCTCCACCCGGTCCACACAATGCAGTTTATTCGTTTCAGTTTTATTTCTTTCTTTTTTATATTTATTTTATTCACTTTCGAGAAAAGCATATAATACGAAAAATAAGGTCGACAGAAAAATATTGCCAACATTACCAAGGGAATACAGGATTTTTTTTTTTTTAATAAGTAACAGAACGGGGGAAGGAAAAACAAATGAGTAAAAAAAAAAAAAAAAAAAAAAATCCATACACCAGATTACTGGCGTCCTCCGTTCATAAAATATCTGTAACAGTTAGACTTGAACAGCTGTGGGTTGAAATTTGGAGGGAAACAACTCTGGGGAAGCGAATTCCAGAGAGATGCAGTTCGGGGAATGAAAGAATTCTGATAGGCAGAAGTTCTGCAATATAGCTGAGTGATATTCCAGTCATGAGCGCTACCAGATGCCCGTGTAGCACGAGGGAAGGCATGGAGAGGTGGCACCATGGACACAACTTCGTCTGAGCATTTGCCAAAAAAATATCTGTAAAATAATGCAAGGGAGGCAACATTCCTTCTTACTTGCAGGGGAGGTAGTTTATATGTAATGACAGGGTTGTTAATGATTCTAACAGCTTTGTTCTGAATTTTGTCTAGTTGTCTTAATGCAACCTCTCCACAACCATTCCTCAAGGGTGAGCAATATTCAAGCTGAGAGCGCACATGACATATAAATTATAGCTAACTGCTCATCGGCGAAGAAGTTACGGACTCTGTACAATAATTCAAGTTTCTTTGAGGCGGTTTTAGCAAGTGATCTAACATGAGAGGTCCAGCTGAGGGCACTGTTAAGTGAGACGTCAAGAATTTCAATACTTTTGGAGATGGGAATATTAGTAGCACTGAAGGTAATGTACGAATCTGGCAATATCTGTCTATTAGTAAACTGTATATATTTAGTTATACTAGCATTAAAAGAGACAAGGTTGTTTTGTCCCCATTCACTGATCGTAGATAGATCTTGATTTATGGAGATGGCTGTACTGAGTTGAGAGGTAGAGATATTAGACTTTGGTCTCCACAAAAAGAAAAAAAATCTCAATATTCAAAGACCTTTGTGTAAAAGTAGATAAACTCTACAGATTCGTGGTCTCATTTCAGGTATTTGTATCAGTAGACCTATGATCCCTTAAAACCTATTAAAAAGTCTAAGTAGCAAAATAAAGCAGGTATATTTTGGTATTTATCCATGGAACAAGTGTACCAAGTTTGAAATGTGGAGTTGATGTGGAAAGGCTGCACTAAAACAACTAGACAAAATTCAGAACAAAGCTACAAGAATAAAAACACAGTAATTACAAATGAACCCCTACAAGTATAAAAAAAATGTCTCACCCCTTCCATTATTTTACAGACACTTCTATGGCAAATGCTCAGACGAAGTTTCCTTCATTGTGCCACCTGTCCATGCCTTCCCCCCTGCTACACGGGCATCTGCTAGCGTTCATGACTTGTCACACTGCCATATTGCAATCTTTCTGCATCTCAGAATTCCATTATTCTCAGAACCCCCTCTCTTTGAAATTCACTTCCCCAGAACTTCAACCTACAGCAGATCAAGCCCAACTGTTAAGGATTTTTGTTTTTTTAATGAAAGGAGGACACCTGTGATCTGGTGTATGGATTTTTTTTTTTTTTTTTTTTAATGTTCAGCTTGCTTTATTGTCCTCTGTTTATCTTCCGTAAAAAAATAAATGTTGTATCAGTATTAAATGCGGCACTACATGCTCAAGAATTAATGAAGGCAGTAAGTGCATGCTTGTTTAAACAAGTTGCAAGTCTCTGAACAGCCCACAGTGTTCCGAAGTCGGCAGTGAGACAGCGAATGACTCACTGCGAGCTGAGAAGACCAGACACTGCCCAGCGCACACACTCGCCCTTTAGATATCACGTTGCTTGACACGTCTTAGATATTACAATTTCCTTATCCCCCCCCCAAAAAAAAAAAAAAAGTCATATATACTTTCTCTTTTATGCCATTATTTTGTTTCTTGCATACAGTAATATATCTTAAAATTAGATAAATGTCATATTTCATGCAGTACCATCATTGAAGATACCATATGTTTAATTATTTTTAACCTACCACATCTTTTCTTGCAATTTTTATTTTATTATATTGTTTTCACTCTATGTTTGAATCATGTGTCTTGGTAATATTGTCTGAGCAATATGGCCGGACATAAGATACTTCATATTACTGTACGATGCACAATCGTAATTTAATCTCTGATAATTTTCTTATACATAGTTTGTTCTCATATGTTGTAATAGTTGTATGTGACCTTTTTCATCTTGTTTTGAAATACATTGTCAAAATTGCTCACAGTAATGCATGGAGAGCAATATTTGCAGTTTCCTGGAATTTCGTCGTCTTATGTGGAAAAGCAAATTAACCCATTGGATCCCAGGGTTTCTGGGCGAGGCATTGTGCTGGGCGGGTACTAGGCGTACCGCCCTCTGCCTATTGGCTCATAGTCGCGAAGCTTATCGGTCCCTGCCTCGGGGTTCCCTACTTTATTAACCTTTGAAAATTCCCAGTTCTGTCCCATATCGAGGACGCTGAACTCCAATGGGTTAACGACGGACATGGACGTGGACAGGCGGACGTTCCACACAACTTGTTCATGCTATTATTTTTAGGAATAAGGGGACTATGATCATGGTTGGGAGGCATCAACATGATTTGTTATTCAGACACTTCACAGTTTAACTAATGGATATGTAGCGTTTGTCTATAATAGTGTCATTTAAAACAAGTAAGAATTCGTCGTGGAACAGTCTGCCAGCACGCACCCAACGATATCATTACTTCCTAGTGAAAAAATTATTTACAATTATTTCCAAGGCACATGCTAACCGTCAGCAGTCCACACTTACTTTGTACTAGTAAACAACTACAGAAGCAATGTTGTGAATCGTGTACAGTTGATTTACTAGAAAACTTGGATGTGGATAAGCTATTCTCTTGGTTGGGTAGTAATTAGCATTTGCTGAATTACAGGCCTAACCATCTCTATCATTTAACGTCCTTACACTTAAATCATAATAGGTCTGACATTATTAAGACCCCCTCTTCCAGTAATCAATTTTTTTTTTTTTTTTTTTTAAATTCAGGTTCTTTATTTACCATTCAGTACAAGCCCCAACACTCTGGGGATCACTGTCCCTGAAGGCCAAGCAAGGAGGGGTGCATGAGGAAAACAAAATCGGTATCTTAGGGCATAGAAAGTACAGGAGTAATTATCATTACAAGCACAATAATGAACAAAGACATACAGTGATACATACATGGTACAAAGATGTCACAGTAATTACCATTACATGTTTTGAAATGAGTGAAGTGGTACATAGATACACACGTGTGTATATACATATGCAGAGAGAGGCACACATGCACACATACATATACGTATATATCTATCTATCTATCTATCTATATATATATATATATATATATATATATATATATATATATATATATATATATTCACGCATATGTAGCCATACATATGGAAGAGTTCAAAAATGACACAGAGACAATTAGGCAAGTTAGCAGTCTTATTGACCAGAGCAGTGATATTGAGGAGAAAATAACACAAGTAAATGAAGCTGTGCAAAGCTACAAAAATGATGTAGAAACCACGTATGCAGAAATGGTGAAAGTAAAGAAAGACTTAGAAACAAGGGTGGAGGAAAAAAGCATTAAAAAGGAGGTGAAAAGAATAATCCAAAACAATCCAAAGTTAGTCAGAGATTCAGTAGAGATAAACAAATCAATAGTAATCACTGGTATAGAAGAGGATGAAGTTAAAAACAAGATCACAAGAGACAAAAAGGAGATGGCAAATGTAATGAGCTTACTGAAAGAAGTATCAGAGGAAATCTGTAGTAAAGACATAGAGGAACACAAAAGGTTAGGGAAATACGAGAAAAGCAAGACAAGACCTCTAAAGGTGACTTTCCAGAGTGTAAACACTGTGGAAGAGATACTAAAAATGCAAAGAATCTTAAGGAAAAAGAGGAGTTCAAAAATGTATGGATAAAAAGATGTCTAACACAAGAGGAAATGGAATTACTGAAAGAGAAAAGGGAGGAAGCAAAAACAAAAAATGAGGGAAGATCAGAAGAGGACAAGAAGAAATTTTTTTACAAAGTAATAGGATTGCAGGTACGAAAGTGGTACACAAACAGGATGGAAGAAAAAGGAGGAAGGTAGTAGAACCATGTCAGGACAAGTATATAAACAAGATGATAAAGTTGATGTACTCAAATGTGGATGGAATGGTATCTAAATTACTAGAGATAAATGATTATGTCAGAGAAAATGAACCACAAATAATATGCCTAACTGAAACAAAATTAATACCAAGGATATCAAATGACATACTAAACTTAGAGGAATACAATATATGGAGAAGAGACAGATATTTAAAAAAGGAGGAGGAATTATAATATTAACTAAGAAAAATCTAAAAGTCAAGGAAATAAAACTAGATATACCATCACAAGTAGAACTGATTGCAGTAGAGATCGACACATCTGAAGGTAAAGTAATTGTAGCAAATTTGTACATGCCACCCAGATCAAACACATGGGAAAGAGACGAATATGAGGACCTGGCAGAGAGTACAATTCAGAGTGTAAGATCATTGCTACATAAAATGGAAGAGAAATCGGAAAGAATTATACTAACTGGGGACTTCAATACAAATATAAATTGGAATACTCTAGATATAAATAGCCAAGAAAGCTGTTGGGACCAAAAGCTCCTGGATCTCGTACAAGAGTTTTTCTTAACGCAACATGTGAGGGAAACCACCAGAAAAAGAGGACTTGATGTACCTTCAGTGCTAGATCTAATATTTACAAGGCAAGAAAATGATATTGACAGTTTAATATATCACCCTCCACTCGGCAAAAGCGATCATGCAGTACTAAACTATAACTTCAGGATAGCATATGACATAGTAAACAGCAATGATAGTTACAAAAAGAGCCTAAACTATAAAAAGGGAAATTATCAAGACCTAAAGAAGTATTTCTTAGAAGTTGATTGGGAAAATGAGCTTAGAGGACAAGATTTAAATGCTGTATATAAAAAATTTTGTGAATTTTATGAAATAGGAGTCCAGAAGTACATCCCACAGCACAAAGAAGCAGATAAGAAAATACAGAAATGGTTCAATACAGAATGTAAAAAATCTAAAGAAAGAAGAGATTTGTTGTGGAATAGATACAGAAGACACAATAGTGAAAGGGCGTACAATAATTACAAACAGGCAAGAAACGACTATACAAGAATAAGGAGGGAAGCCCAAAAACAGTTTGAGGAGGATATAATAAATAAAAGTAGTGATCAACCAAAGCTGTTTTACAGCTATATCAGAAGCAAAACTAAAGTAAAAGATATAATACAATCCATTACGGACGAGGGAATCACTTATACACAAGAGAAAGATATTTGTGAAGCACTAAATAAGAATTTCCAATTAGTTTTT